>NW_022107431.1:45911343-45912145 GCF_000313985.2 Echinops telfairi | reverse complement strand
GTTTCTAAAATCTCAATGATATGCTGTGTTTTGAGAAACGATCTTGGGCTTTGTAATGGTAACACAACTGTAAGATAGACAGAGCCCCTCTGTTGTACTAGGCTAGCTCTCTGATGACTCAGAAACAATTATTTTAACTCTTTCATGACTGGCGTATTTTCAGTTTTCGAGTTTTTATGATCATCTGTTTTCAACAATGAAAGGAATGCTGAACTCAGTGGCTCATTATTTTTACTTTTTTTCAGTTAATATGAATTTTGATACAATTATGTGGAATCATATATGTCCCAAGAATCTCGGTGGTAGGCTCGGTGGTGTGAAGGCTGTTTCAGCAGATTCACAGATTTAGATAGGTTTCTGGCAGGTGGTAGCATGTATTAAAGTTAGGATGGAAGCTTCCCAAGAAACCTGAGAAGGTAAAAATACCAGTGAGGGATGTATGTCCACAGGTTATGGAAGGTTTGTGGAATAGAAGTGAACTATAAGAATGCTGATATTGGATTCAGCTTCAGTTTCCAATCATGATAAAATGGATGAGCTTTTCTGTTCATTCTGTCCAATAATGAAAGGGTTTAAAAAGTTTTTAACCTATACCAATTACATTTCCTATTCATTACTTTAACTTATCAAATCATCATATAAGAAGAATGCATTTTAATGCTGTTGTTGTTAGATGCCTTTGGGTTGTTTCTGACTCATAGCAACCCTGTGCATAACTGAACAAGAAACTATTCCCAGTTCTGATCTATCCTCACAATTATTTCTAATCCTGGGTGTATTTGTGTTAGTCTGGGTGGACTAG
>NW_022107431.1:45907174-45909558 GCF_000313985.2 Echinops telfairi | reverse complement strand
GCTGAAAGGACTATAGACTCTAATACTTAAATATTTATGTTATTACTGTATCTAATTAATTGTGGATTCCAGAAAGCCATGTATGGTGTTTAGATGATTTTATGACAACTAGACACTCCTGGCTAAGGTGGAGTCAGAACTGTCAATGAGGTCACAGCCTTCTCATAAAGAGAACTCTGGGAAGCCCTCCTCTCCAGGCCACTACTTAGTCATTCTACTTGCTGGGCCTCTGGTGGCCACCCTGACAATTGCTGTTGCCTTGCCATGTTTCCACCGAATTGGATCCACATGACTCTGCACCCACCGGCCTGTGACCTTCCTGCATTCTGCATCATCACAGGAGGCCGTGTGAGTCTGAAGAGGGACTTGTGGACTAGTATCAGACTTATGGACTTAAGTTGGCCTGGACTGGAATGCTTTTTTTGATATATAATTTCTTCTTAATATTAAGCTCTTTCTTATGCATATATGAGAACCACTGGATTTGTTTCCCTAGTCAACCTGGCCTAACACACCATAGGTGTCATCGATGTGACTTTTTGCCAAAATATAATGGAAAGAACGGTAACTATTGATTCCATCGTTTTTCAATTGATTTGTTTCCTGATCAGATCCCTTTGCTTGTATAAGCTTCACACTTCTTATCTGGCTTTTGGTTTGATTTTCAATTTGGGGACAATGGCAAATCCAACTATTTTAGGCTTGAAGTAATGTCTCGATCCAAGCGTTTTTGCTCTCAGCTTCTAAAATGAAAATAATTATCTAAAATAAAAAAGTCATTCTTCTGAGATATCACTACTTAAAAATAGAATAACAAACCACTTTCTATCCTTCATAATTCTGACAAAATACATGCTTACTCATTACCAAGTGTGATTATAGTATTATAAGATTTGTATGTAAACTCTTTTTTTGTAAGTTCTTTTAAAATCAGTTGATCGTATACTATGACCTACAATGAGTTTCAGTGACTAAAATGATTAATTTATTTCTAAATCCTGTCCATTATACATAGTAGCAGGAGACAAAGTGTATGACCTACTGTAAGAGTTTTAGACATAGAGAACTTAGATATGTTTCACCCCACTGCCTCCCTTTTGGAGATGAGAAGGCTGAATGGCAGTAATTTGAAGTGATGTGTGCAAAGTCACATCACTAGTTAATAATGAATTCAGTGCTGGGTCAGTGTTATTTTCATGCTCCACACAGCTTTTATCTACTGTCTCTGATCAGCTCAGATACTTTATAGCTATAGATATTTTTTGTTTATTTTCTATTCCAAAGCTGTTAAATTTCCTGGCTCAAACCACAATTTTCTCTAATACCTTTTGATTTCTTTTTAAAATACACCTAAAGTTGATATGATTTTGAAGTATCTCCTGACTTTTCTGATTTTATATGATTCATATGACCATATTATATCTTTATTAATATATACAGCCTCAAATACTGACTGTAGAAGGCATATGCATGAAAAAAAAAAAAACCTCAAAAAAAAGTTCCCAAAATCGTCACACAGCTGTATAGGAAAGCAGAAAACATGTCTGCTATGGGAAAACAAGTTATTTGTCTTGTATTTTTAAAAACGTGAAAGGAAATACAAAGAGAATCATAGGTACTGCACTACGATCAGAGTGAATTCTATGTTCTAGGCAGTTACAACCAACCTTCCAAACTGAGTAAGATGTGGTACTAATTCAACTTCCACTGTTATCAAGATGGATATTATAAGGTCAAACATGACAATAAGGAATACTGGACTAAGTAGTTTAGCTACAATTTCATCTTCCTGGCTTGTTTTCTAAGTCTCTAAACTGAGGGTTTGAAACTAAATTATTTCAAGGCTGATTTTCATTTTTTCTCTAGTTATAGATATTATGATTTAATGAATTTAATCCATTCCCTTTCTCTTTTTTATTTATTCAACTTACTAATCAACATAATCAAACTAATAACTTCCATTAATTGGTAAGGTCATATTTTGAAGATATCAGCTCATCATATTTTGTAAATATCTATTATTCAGGACAGTGAGGTACTATTTAAACTAGATCATATGTGAATTAATAATAAACCAAAATTTGGAAAGAGTAAGTGAGGAGGAATTTTTGGATTCATGTTTAACATTTCTAATTTAATTATGATTTTGTTTGAAGAACATATATTCCCAGTGTGATGAATTGTTCAGGAAATTGTAAAATAGCCTAGTGATTTAATGTGTAGACTTTAGAAAAACTATAATAGTTGTAACTGATTATTATCATATTTCTTGAATGAAATGCTGCTCCTTACATAATTCATTAATAGACAAAACTGAATGTCTGGTTATTTTTGATACACAATTAACAAAGTAGGTAGACCACTAATTCTAGTTTAGAAAATGT
>NW_022107431.1:45904768-45906723 GCF_000313985.2 Echinops telfairi | reverse complement strand
CATATTTTACTGTAGCTCTTGATCCCACATTTTCTTGATCCCACATTTCTACTCTCTCAGAAGGCCTGGTATCCCAGATGAGTAACTATTAGACAGCTAGCCCAATGGCAATCCAATAGCCTCTCTGTGGGAGAAATATAATTTATTAAACCTTCAAAATCCTACATATGGTTGGATGGCAGTGGATTTGTTTAAGGAACTGTTTCTGCCAATTTGTTATAAAATTTTGTTATAAAATCTAGGATAATATTTTTATGGTTTGGAGCAATAAATCATAGTATTTATGAATTTGTTAACCTTACAATTAATTAACATCCCCTGTTGCACCAGTGAAGGTGCTCTGGTGATGTGCTGGGTTACATTTGAATCCACTAGTCTCTCTCCAAGAGAAAGATGAGACTGTGTGCTGTCTGCCCCACAAAGATTTATAGTCCTAGAAACGCAAATGGGAAGTTCTACTTTGTCCAATATGGTGGCTGTAAGCTGGAACTGATCCCCTGGCAGTGGCTATTACAGCATCTACTGTCTGTTTCTCCCTTCCCCAAAATGTATGGTTTTATTTCTGTTTAACAGATGTCATATAATTCATTGCAATTAATTGACAGTAACTGATATGAATCTGAAGTGTGGACTGGAAATAATAAGGCAGTCACATATGGCTGCTTTTCTGTATGCAAGGCTGTATTTCTAGGATTAATAAAAGGGCTTTCTTTGTATTTCTCTCTTTTATTGAAAGATCAGACTGAGGTAATAGAATGGGCAAAAGTTTTAGGCTCTGAAATCAAAATGAGCCTGGATTTAAGAGTATAGTTCATCACTTAGAAGTGTACAAAACTAGTTGTTAGTTCACCCTAAATGGTAGATTATTTTTCTAAAATAGGATCTGGATTATGTTCCAAGAATAGTAAGATAAAATTAGATAATGTGAAATGATATGACATGACAACAATAAAGTAAAATTAAAACATACATTGTAATGAGCTAGTAGGAAAATGATAAATTATTCTGTTATGCCATCCATCATGTTATATCTTCCATTATCTTAAAACGTTTTATCATTTTTTCTCTTTTTCTAATTAATCTTCTAGCCTTCCTCCAAGAAAGGCTATGAAGCAAAGAGAGGAAGAATGGAACGGGTACAATAAGTGGTCTTTATCCCCAGAGATAGCACCAGTAACAAGCTGACCTCAACTAAGACATCACATGTGTGTCAGAGCAGCGCTATGTGCCATTGGTATTTAGTAGCCACCTTTTTTCAAAAGTAAACTCCTGGCATTTCTTTTGAGGTGTTTCTTACTGAACCCTAGTCTCCAGCCTTTCAATTGGCCACTAAAAGAATTAATCGTTTGTTCTGTCCAAGGAAACTGTTTCTGCCTAAATCATAATTCTTTCACTGTAATCTGTATCCCAACCATCTGAGATGTGGTGAAGCACGAGAGTCTGCATTTCTATCAAACACCCAGGTCATGCTAACACTGCATGGTAAAATATTACAGAACACAGAGTAAATGGCAGAATTTTCCATCATAGACTCATGGAGCCCTGGTGACACTGAGTAAGTATTGCATTGCTAACTGCTAAGTTACATTAAAAATGTAAATATACTACAGAAGCTTTAATGTAGAAAAGACTTTGGCTTCTAGAAAAATATAAACACTTCTCTACTATGATAAAACACTTACTTATATCATGAAAGATGAGAAAATACGTGTCCCAGAAGCTCAATGAATCCTAGAGGAATAAACTCTAAGAGAAAATCATCAAAATATATCCCAATCCATCTTCCCAAAACCAAACACAAAGAATCATGAAAGGAGGCTGGAAAAATGAAAAATTGCCTAGAAACAAGAAGCAGTAAGACTATGTTCTGATTTCCCAGCAGAAAACCATCGAACTTTGAGGAAAAGGAGAAAATCATGAGAGCAGCTAGAGAAAAACAAGCAATCACATATAAA
>NW_022107431.1:45895615-45897075 GCF_000313985.2 Echinops telfairi | reverse complement strand
GAGATGTATGCAATTCTAAACAAGAGTTGTTTTGTTAGGTGCTGCAGTCAGTTTCAGCCAACAGTATAACAAGAAGCTGTGCACAACCCAACTGAGCACTCCCCATTCCTGAGCCATTGCTCACTTCGAGTCAATTGTCACAGCTACTGTGCCCGTCTATCTCCTCAAGGGTCTTCTTCAGCTTGTTGACACATTCCGATGGGTATTCCATCCGTTTTGGGAGACTTGGTTTTTTCTAAGGCTTCAGTGTAGCTTGGACTTTTTCCGTCAGTACCATTGGCTCGTGATCATATGCTACCTCCTGAAATGTTTGAATGTTGACCTGTTCTTTCTGATAGTTTCTCTGAGGATTCCTCCTTTTGATGCTTGCTTGTATTATTCAATCTTTTTGCCGATGGAATCCTTGAATATTGCAACTAAAAGTTGGATCTTTTAATGTTTTCAGCTTGAGACATGTTGAGCGTTTTCTTCCCTGATGACTTCTTTAACACATTAAAGACCGGATACCAGTTTACCCAAGTGGCCGTGTATTTTTTCAGCTGTTAGTTTGTTTTTGCATTAAATGGGTTTACATCTCATCAGCTTTTTATCATATTTATTTATAACTTTCAGTTTTTGAATATAAAATGCCTCACATTATGAAACAATATTTTGCAATGTAAAAATAATCAACATAATCCATATTACTTTGAAAAACAGTAAAAATAGATACAGTATATCAAACAAAATGTATTCCTTGTTCCCCAGTGTTTATTTGTTGATGTGTTCCTTTGTTATCAATGCACTATTGTTAGTATACTCTACAACTACATGGAGAAACAAAGACAGTGTGAAAATATCCCTGAAACACTGTGCACAATTGATCTCCTAGGCCAGAGGTCCTCAAACTTTTTAAATAGGGGGCCAGTTCACTGGCCCTCAGACCCGTTGGAGGGCTGGACTATAGTTTAAAAAAAACATGAACAAATTCCTATGTACATTGCACATATCTTATTTTGAAGTAAAAAAACAAATGGGGCAAAAACACCGGGCGGGCCAGTTAAATGTCCTCGGTGGGCTGCATGTGGCCCACGGGCCATCGTTTGAGGAAGTCTGTCCTAGCCCTTTGATTTGATTAGTTGTGGAGACCTTATCCTAAACAGTTACAATTATTTCATATATTGTAGTTAACAGGTTCCTAGTACTTTTTTAATGTATGGTACTTTGTATAACATTTTTCTCTGTGAAGCACTACCTTACAAAATTTGCAAATATACTTGGTTTCACTTCTTTTTCCATGGGCAGCACAAACTCTACAGGTTCTGGTAGAAAATTTCTTTTCTCCGTTGCTTGACATGAACACAGGTTCATGCTGCTTCCTGTCCTCTGACAGCCTTCCTGGTGGATCTTTACGTGGTGCTCTCCCTGCTCTACTGGGGGAGGGCTGGACGTATCTCTCTCTGGTTCCAGAGAGCCTTCAT
>NW_022107431.1:45888332-45894774 GCF_000313985.2 Echinops telfairi | reverse complement strand
TTGTGTTATCATTAAACTGCCAGAATGTCCATATTTGTTCACATCTATTACGACTCATAGTCTGCGAACATATTGGAGTAGCTATGAGAGGATCGGTTGACCAATAATCTTTCCAGCTATCTTTTCTGTGTGTCCCATTAGAAGAATTAGTGCTGAGTCTCTCCATGTCTTTCTGTGTAAGGGGAAACCACTTGAGCGATTTAGGTGCTGCTTGGCATTTCACTGAGGTGTGACCATGATAAGTGCACAACTCCTTGCAAAACAATTCGGACAAGCCACCACCAAACATCCGGCTCCTCACAGAGCCTAGAGTCACATTCAGCTGGAAATGCAATCACCCCAGGAGCACCTTCAAACATTTCCAGACGTGGGGGGATGTCAATTTCACACCAATCATTAGTAACATGATTACAAACGAATCATTCACAAAACCAGAATCTCCTTCATCATTAGTGTCAGAATCCCTCGAGAGCACTGCCACTTTATGCTGCTTTACAGGTCTAATAAGGTCACTGTCACTGGACGCGTCCTCAGAACCATCGAAACGTTCATTCACACAGTCATCCGCATCTTCATTTTCACCCCGAACACCTGAATAATCGTCGTCAAAAACGTCCGAAAGTATTTCAGATTCGTTCATTTCCTTCCGTTTTCTGAATGAGGCCATCTCTAAAAGCAGGCAGAAATGGAAGACGAAAATAGTCACTATTTGATTTAACCAAAATGCACTAAAATGCTAACTAAACAAAAAGAACATGAAGACAATGGAGTTTGATACATTCACTACTGATGTAAACACCTAAATAGATGAAGTAGCTAAAATATATCCAAGCAGATGGCATCTGAAGACAGCGTGTAGAAATCACGAGGGAGCTCGGGATCCGTCCGTAACAGATGGCGCGTAAAACGAGTGAACTCAGGATCCGGCTGCAACAGATCTTTATATTTCTCCTTACAATACTTAGTCTTACTGAGCTGCCCTGGATATTTATATTCAACTTGATTAATCATTTCTCGATATTCTTCAGCTACTCTGTTCTATAGCAAGTTTCAGGGTCTCTTCTGACATCCACTCCCCCACCCCCATTGTTTGCCTCTCTTTAAAATGACATTTTGCTTTCTTCATGTGTATTTTAGATGTTAAACCCCACTGGGAAGGCCTTTCATTGGTGTATCAAATCTTTCCTGGGGTTGATCTTGAGGTTTTGTTGAGATATACTCGGGCTCTATTTTTTATTTTCATAGACTTGTTCTAATTTTCTTCATCTTCAACCTGGACTTACACATGAGTAACAAGGAGTCTGTCACACAGTCAGCCTTTGTCGCTAATATTACGCTTCTCTGTCGTCTCTTTCCACCGAGAGAATCCATTGTATTCCTGTGCATTTTGTCTGAATAAACAGCCCAGAGAACATATCTGACCTCTAGCTACAAAAGAGAAAAGGAGTTTCAAATTCCTCACCAACTCAAAGCCTGTTCCCAGGTGGCAGACGTCAGCCATCCCTCCATCCTCCACTCCTCTTTATTCTGACACCGACTGTGCCTCCCACAAGACTTGACTTCCCTGCTTCATTCCCACAGAACACACAACGGCACTCACAGTTAAGGGGGGTTAGCAGTGAAGTTAAATTACCGCAAGGGGGGAATCAGAAAACGTTAAGGATATAGTCTTTTAGCCACAGCAGGGCTTCTTATGGTCTTCAGCCTCTCACCCATAGGATCTCTTGGTTTCTGTTTTCCATGGGCCAAGGAACCCAACTGGGCCAGGGACCTCACTGTCTCATAGTTTCAACACTTCTCTGCTCTGTCTTACAGGCTATTTGCCTAAGCCTCTAGTTTCAGTCTGGCATGAACTTGGGTGCCTCTGGCTTCAACCCTACCATTTCTAGCCGTGAGGGACTTAGCACAATGTGCTCCGTACGTGGTGGTCCTTCCTTGATCGGCCTGGGATTATCATTTTGTCTGCTTCTGCGGTAGCACTCTGGTGTGCAGGTATGGCTTTTGTCTTCTAACAGACCAAACCCCAAGAGAACAAAGGGTGGTGCACAATCAGCTATGATAATCACTGTTAATAAGCTGCACAGCTTGAAAAAGTTGAATTGGCAAATATATATAACACAACTTTGCCAAGTATGTGTATATGATATATATGTATATGTTAATATATATGTGTGTGTGTGTGTATAAATATATATACATATACATGCAACTGTAACACAGGAGCTGTGGATGAGGTGCCTGTAAGACAACCCAAAACCCCCTGTGGTTTGGTTTCTTGGCTTGGAGACTTAGGTCCTGGCTTCATGATCAACACAGTCAACTGGCCTAATAACACATTCATTACTGCTGTTCTAGCTCCCACTTCATACGCAGTGCTTGAGGTCTTAAAAGTTTGCAAGCAGTCATTTGAGGCATCATAATTGGTCTCTTTTTGCCTGGAAGAGCAAAGGAAGAACAAGTGTAAAATATGAGGAGGATATGGAATATGTATGTGGCTAATTGCCTTCACGAATTACTATGAGCAACCACCCACCTCCTTTGCCATGAGACCAGAATTGAGTGAAGCCAGCTACCCTTACTGAACATTTCATCCATGATTCTATAGAATAATATTGATCAAAAGGAGGAAAGTGGAAAACATAATTTCAAATTTCCATGGACTCCACACTTCCTGGAGCAACGAAAGTTGAATGAACCCCTGAAACTATTGCCTTGAGATAATCTTTAAACTGTAAACTAAAAAGTATCTCCTGACATATTCCTAAAACCATAGTTTGATTAAGCATTGTGCCTCTTTAAAAACTATCTATATGGGATCAAATAGACAACAGCAACTTGAAATATTAGATTGAAATCTGAGGGAGAAATAAATTTATGTTAATGAGGAAAGACAAACTCAGAACGAAGTGTGTGACTGGTGGCATAAGTTAAAGTATGTAAACAATGTTACTAAATTTCATTTCAGGAGCCCTGGTAGGACTGTAGGTTGCATGGTCAAAACCACCAGCTGGTCCATACGAAATCGTTGAGCCTTCCTACTCCTGTAGAGATTTATAGTATCAGAAACTCGCTGAGACCATTCTACTCTGCCCTATTGGGCCACAAGGAGCAGAATTGACTTGTTGGCAGTGAGAAATGGTACATGTAGAAACAGTTGAGTTGGTGCATCTTTATCTGTGTATATTCTCAACAACAAAAATAAAAGTAAATAACATTAAAAGCCATGCCTTTCTCTTATACTTACTGATTCTGCATAAATATGATATATTCAAAAATATTTCAATAGAAGTAGAAATATTAATCCTTTGCCTAAAAGTAAGATAAGAGCTGAAAACATGGAGTGTAAGCCCACTGTCATGTAGGCAGGAACTGAAACAAAACCAAACCTGAGGGGATTGAATCATTCTGGCAGAATTTTTTGAATAAGAAGAGAAAAATCTAAAACACATCACAAAGAAACAATGCTTAAACTGAAGGAAAGAGGGCAATTGAAGAAGCCTGAGAATTTTTAATTTTTATTCATTTTTAAAATTTGTGTTTTATTTATTTGGATTTTTTCTTTTTTTAATAAATCATTTTATTGGGTGCTCTTACAGCTCTTATAATGATTCATGCATCAATTGTATCGAGCACATTTGTACATATGTTGCTATCATCATTTCCAAAATTTTTCTTTCTACTTTTGCGTTGGTATCAGCTTCTCTTTTTTCCCCCTCCCTCCTCTATCTTCCCACCCTCATGAGCCCTTGATAACTTATAAATTATTTTTATTTTCATGTTTTACACCATCTGCTGTCTCCCTTCACCCACATTTCTGTTGTTCCTCCCCCTTGGGTGGGTTGGAAAGCTGTACATCAATCGTTGCTATCAGTTCCCCCTTCCTCCCCCTTCTCTCACCACCTTCCCCCTATCCTCACGGTATCGCTACTCTCATTATAGGTCCTGAGGGGATCATCTGTCCTTGATTCTGTGTGTTGAGAGCTCTTCTCTGTACCAGTGTACATGCTCTGGTCTAGCCAGATTTGTAATATAGAGCCAAGGTCATGATAGTGGGATGGGGAGGAAGCATTAAAGAACTAGAGGAACATTGTGTGTTTCCCTGGTGCTATACTGCACCCTGGCTGATTGTCCCTTCCTTGTGGCCTTCTGTAAGTGGAGGTCCAATTGTTTACAGATGGGTTTTGGATCTCCACTCCAACACCCCTCATTGGAATTGAAATGGTTGTCTGCTTTGGGTCTTCTGATCCTGATACTTGATCCCATCAATACCTCATGCTCACAAGGGTTGGTGTTCTTCCATGTGGGCGTTGTTGCTTCCCTGCTAGATGGCTGCTTGTTTAACTTCAAGCCGTTAAGACCCCAGATGCTTTATCTTGTAATAGCCAGGACCACCAGCTTTCTTCACCACATTAGTTATTCACCCATTTTGTCTTCAGTGATCGTGTTGGGAAGGTGAGCACCACAGAATGCCAGGTTATTAGAATAAAGCATTCTTGCATTGAGGGAGGTCTTGAGTAGATGGCCCAATGTCCATCTGCTACCTTAATACTTATCCTATAAATATATTTACATGGACCTATATCCCTATCATTATACATTAATATATTTACATATGTACATGCCTATGTTTATACCTCTATAAATGCCTTTGGCCTCCTAGCTCTTTTCTCTATTTCTTTTTACTTTCCTTCTGCCCCACTATCATGTTTGACTCTCTGTAATTCTTCTTGGCTACATTGTACTTGTTTCAATCCCACCAAGCATTCACCCTCCTTGTCATCAATTTTAGATCTCTTGTTGTTCCCTTGTCCCTGAGTTTGTTGGCTCCACCCTCTCTTTCCCCCAACTCCTCCTCTCCCTTGTCTCCCTGGAACCATCAGTCCCATTGTTTTCTCCTTGGGGTATTTTATCCTGCCTATCTTATATAGATAGACATGGTGGTTGGGGGAAGCATATGAATAGTTCCAGGTCTGTCTGCTGACCCTTATGAATCTTTTCCAATCAGGTCTGATGCAGTGCCAAGCCCTACCCCCAATTCCACCCCTGCACCCCGAGTTGAAGTCTATTTTCAGAATTCCTTGGGGACTTTGTTGCTTTGCCCGCCTTGCTGCTCTGTGGTGCTCCCTTTGTGTTATGCCCTGATGCGGTGGGGGCAGTCAAACTGGACACCACTGGTGCTATCCCCTACCCCCAATAGTGCTGTGGGGCAGTAAGGGGACATTGTGTCTCATGGGGAGGCTGAACCTACGGTCCTCTCTGTGCATTGGCTGCTCTGATGAGGAATGTCATCCTCGCACCTTGGTAGCCCAGGATGCTGTCCACTCTCTCTCTCTTTCACCTGAGGATTTTTATTAAAAAAAAAAAAAGATACCTACTTAAAATTTTACAAAGGTCAATAAAGTTACATTTGATTATATAATTTTACAACCCTGAAAAAATGTTCTGGTGATTAATATAGTAATCTTAGTATTTTCTACAAGAGAAATAATACTTAAAATGTATCTTTCATTTTAGAAAGATGAAATGAGCATTTAGAAATGAGTAGTAATCTTCAGGAATTCATCTCCTAGTCTGTTCATTTGTTTTGGTTTTTTAATCTTTTAAGGCAAAGTAAATGCACAGAATTGTGTTTTAGTCATACATTCTTAATGCAAATAATAAAAATACCCACAGATCAAGATATTGTTTAATTCAGTAAAATGTTCCTTTAAAATGGAAGAAAAATTGGAAGGAAAATGGGTGGGGGAAGGGGAAAAGAGAGGAATGAAATAAAGGAGGGAGGAAGAAAATATAGAGGTATGGCCAATACTTCTATTCCAATAAAATTGACCAAGTGAGTTGGAATTTCAAAGGAGGGAGCTTCCACATGTGGGAGCAATGCCTAGGGTGGAAGAGAGCCTTCATTGGTGTGCCATATAGATCTTGACCCTTTGTATGTACCAGACAGTGAGAAGTAAATGGTACATAAGAAACATGGCCTACGTTTCAAGGTTTATCGTCTAATCCAGAAAGTAAGGTTAAATAGCTATATAATTACAATATAATTCATGCTGTGAAAATATATTATAGAAGAGAATGATTGTTTTGTGCACCTTTGAATAATTACCCCTCATAGGGAAATTACTATGTCCTTATAAGATACAATAGAACTGTCTCCACAGAGTTTCCAAGGCTCTAGACTGGATGAGAGCAATGCCTACGATCTTTTCTCTCACAGAGTCTAAACCATTGACCTTCTAATTAACAGCTGAGCACTAAACCACAGCGCCACCACTGGCTCTTAAAGATAAAAAGAAATCTATTGCTGCTCCATCGATTCTGACTCATAGAAACCCTTTAGGACCTAACAGAAGTGCCCCATATGAATAGAAGCAGACAGCTTTGTTTTTCTCCCATTGACTGGCTGACAGCCACCTTTTGAGCCCCTGAGCACTTGCATCAC
>NW_022107431.1:45867176-45887894 GCF_000313985.2 Echinops telfairi | reverse complement strand
ATTCATCGCGACCCTGTAAGACAGAGTAAAATGACCCCATTCGGGTTTCCCAGACTTGACATTTTTACAACTAGATAGAATCATCTTTCTCCTACAGAGCTTTGGGTGAATTTGAACCACTGGCCTTGTGGTGAGCGGCTTGATGAAAAATCCATGACACCATTAGAACTCCTCAAGAAGATGATAGTCTATTTAATTCAGTGGATGAAAATACATGGCAGGAAAATGTGTAAGTGCTAGGCTAATAACTGAAAAATTGTCAATTCTAATCCACTGAGAACTACCTTGGAGGAAAGCCCTCACAAGCTGCTTATCAGAAAGCATAGCAATGGAAAGCGCTGTGGAACATAGTTCTGCTCTGACCCATTGTGGTTGCCACAAAAAGCAATCAACTTGATTGCAGTTGGTTAAATTGGTGGGTAGGGAACACCATACGAAGTTCCAGAGTAAACCACCTCTAGGAAGTCACAGTGAAGTGGTTTGAAAAGGAGACTTCTAGACAAAAATATGGTCAGGAATATCCAAGGAGAGGGGAGACATAACATGCAAAGCCTTAAGGTAGGAAAGAAGTAAGTGTGTGACTAGGCTATAGTAAAAGAAAGTGGGATAATGTGTGAGGAAGGAGGGACCTCAATTACCTGAGCAGCCAGGCTATGCTAAGTCTGAATTTCATTCTCAGTGTACAAGAAATTCACCAGAAAGGCATACACCAAGAATGGTCAAGATGTCATTTCTTTTTCAAAATCATTTCAGTTATTGGTGAACAATATTAACATGGGGGGAAATGAAAATGTGAGATGTTGAAGCATGAGTGTCCAGTTTAGAGGTAATTACAGAGGTAGACAGGAAATGGAGATCAGCTCAGAAGTAATTAAAATGGCCTCAGGAAAACAAATATAGACTGTGTCAATAACAAGGAGAATAAACCAAACTCACTGCCATTGAGTTGATTCTGACTCCTAGTGACCCTAGTGAAATTGCACCTGTGGATGTCTGAGCTGGTCAATCGGTGTAGGAGTAGACACCCTCATCTTTCTCCCTCTGACTGGTTAGTGGTTCCAAAGTATTGACCTTGAGGTTGCAGACCAATGAGTAACCCACTATCTCAACAGGGTTCTGATACCAAGCAGAAGAAACAAACAAAAGTGAGTTTGAGGGTCTGTGGAGAGAGGAATATAAAAATAAAAACAATCAACATGGAAGAAACAATGGAGAAGCATTCAAATCGTAAAGATGCAATGTATCTAAAACAGTCATATATCAGAAGAATTAGTATGGAAAACAAAGTTTAACATTTATAAGGTTTTTCAGAGAAAAAGAACATTAGTTGAGTATCCACAGTGTATGTTATACTTTAGTATTTCTTTATGCATGTATTCAAAGGCAGGGACGATCACATTAAATTTAATTGCATATGGGCAATAATATGTTTACTTAAAGACCAATATGTTAGTTTTTCTCATTAGAAAATGTAATTTTAGCCTTCTGAAATAAAAATCTGTACTCTCTGATGGATTATAAAATTTAGGGACTTTTATCACACCTGCTAGAAATAGGTTTTGTTAACAACAAAATTATATCACTTGCTTGGAATGAAAATTCTGATAGAACAATTTTTCTACTGCCTTGAACAACCTGTACTTTTGGTGAAAAGGTGCCTGAAAACTGGTGAATAATATTTTACTTGATTCATCAGAAAACCTAGGCATATTCTTGTCACAGCAATTTATTTTATCTGTAAGGGATAACATCATCCTGAAAAAAATTGAAAGGGATTTCTTTTAAAAATGTGTGAATTCTACAAATAGAGTAAAACAGCTGAGAATTAACCAGCTGAGTTCAAACATCTGCGATGCAGAGACCTGGCTTGTACGAGAGTTCCTCGGTGGGCGGACCCTAAAGTGGCTGGCGTTTATTTAGGACATTCGACGACTAGATACTGTGTAAAACTTGGTTACAGCAAAAAAAGCTTTCATTTCGCTTAAATACTAGAGCATTCATTCATAAAACAAGAGCTTCATTAATGAATAAGCATCAAATATGAATCAGAATTTTCTGAGTACTGTGTATATAGCACTAAGTATATTAGACAAAACTTCTGCTCTCATGAAACACATAATCTAGTGAGAGAAAAGCAACTATATACTAAAATAATATTACCTAACGTTGATTTTCTGTATATTTTGAACATAGTTGTGATATTGAAATTTAAATCACTTTTAAAGTTTTATTAACACTTATAGTTATTTTATTAATCAATTTTAACTTGTGTATTAATTGATAAGTTCAAACAATTATATAATATAGTCTTGGATTTATTCTAACACATAAAGGTTGAGAATGCAAATTTGACTTTCTAAATGAGATTTGAGTAATTTTCTACTTTATAATTATTGCCTATTTTGAGAAATATCTGTGGGGTTATTTTCCCATTTTCTTGCCTCTAAACTTAAACATGAGTGAGTGTTAATGGATTTTTAAAGTTATGGCTTAAGTGAAGCTAAGGCATACAAAAAAATTAAGGCATAATTCTCAAATTCCTCTAGTGAATTATTTCAGAAACAGATCATCTTGGAGGTCCATAGTTTACTTCACTACATGGTGACTTGACTAGAAATGCCTTAAATGCTGGAGATATGAGAAGATAACAAAATGAAATAAGATCTCTAGATAATAATGCAAATGTCAGCAGTAGCTCATCGAGAGCTTTCTACCAGTGCTCTCTAGGACTGCACAACGCACGCAACACCAGGTGTAGCCATCATCTGAAAACCTGGTGAAGCAAGTGAGGCTTAAGCAAACATTCCAAATGCTCAAAACTGATCCCTAACCTTATGATCATATGCATTTTCTTCCTTCTATTACAAACAATAAGACCATGGAGATTGAATTAAGTCTCAAATTTAAAAGCTAGACTATCAATGTAACTAAAACACAAACCAGAGTGAGACACAATTCCAACCATCTGCAAAATCAAATGCATAATTTAGAAGCTGAAGCTCTGGTCCCGAGGTCAGCAGTGCTTAAAAAGGGTAATGTGTACACTTGTGGACTGTCTTGAGCCAGAAAGCTAAAAAGAGGTACCTAAATGGACAGAGAGGTACTAACATTAAGACATGAACATTCATAGTTTATTGGATCACTGGCTATTATAAATGATATATACAAAAGCTGATTGGGTGTTTGCAGCTAGGTGAGATCTAATCTGATTAAAAATTAATTTTCTAAACACTTCATATCTTAACTACCAGTTAGTGAATTTATCTTATTTCACCATGCACTCTCAGAAATACACAATTTCTGCTAATGAAATATATTTTAACCCAAGAATTGAAGCTCCTTATGTAATCATCATTGATTAATTTGAATACCACTAGACATTTCTCTAATGATCCCTGATAGTTTGGTGGTTATGGGTTGTACTAACAGTAAGGTCAGCAGTTTGAAACCACCAGCCACTAGCAGGGAGAATGATTCCCTTTGTACTCCAGTAGCTCTGTTCTGTTCTATGGGTGTCTATGATTTGGGATCACCTCAATAGCATGAAGTGGACACTTTTCTCTAATAGGATTGTTTGTAAAATATATTTTATTTAAAGATATTCTTTCAGAAAGTACTCAGTATAAAACTTGAAATAAAATTAGAAAGAGCAGTACCTGTTATGAAATGTAAGATCTAATGAATGAGCTATGCTTTTTAAATTTCCTCAGCTTTGATAAAATGGTTGCTTGTGAAATTTCAAGAGTGTCTCTTTTCCTTTACTGTCTCTTTAATTCTAACCCCTTTTGTAAATAACTGTTTAATGCACATATATGGAGAAGAGAGAAAGAAGAAAGTTGGCTTGTTTTGTGTCCGTTTTTAAGAAGCATTTTGTGACTCTTAAAAGTATGTTTGTTTCAATACCTTCCCATAAACAGAAAGGTTAAATTACTTATCATAGGCATCATTCAGATACTGAATAAGGAGACAAAGAAACAGGATCCCACAGCAACCACCTTGAAGGCATAAAGAGATGGCTGAGGGCATTTTCTTTGTCCTCATCAGTCTCATACAACTACGTTTTATTTCCCATGTGTCAGGATTTTGCTGAAGGCTTTGAAGTCAGAGAACGTATTTCTTACAAGCACCCCATGAGATAAATATCTTCTACTTGTACAGATGAGGAAGCTAATACTTCACAAATATCAAAGGAAATTCTGTAAGATCACACAACCAGTAGGAAGAGTATCTGAAAGGAAATGCATTAGAGCACGATGGGTTAAGCTGCTTATAAAGGTCTGCTGTTCAAAGACACCAGCAACCTCCAGGAAGAAATTAGAGGCTGCCTGCTCCTTTAAGGATTGCGGTTCTGGAAACCCCACTGAAGGCTGTGATGAGTTGAAGTTGACTCAGTAGCAGTTTTCTGTTTATTGGTTTTTGCTATTGTTTTGGGGGGGCGGAGGTTGTTTTGGTTGGTTTGTTTGGGTTTTTGGTTTAGAAAACCTTTCATCTCTTCACCCAATTTGACATTATGTTTTTAGTCATAATTTCACATACAGTTCATATAAAACAAGCATTATATACCTGTTTCTTATTTTTTTAATTTCTATACCCCTTTTCTTGCTATATAAATGGAATTTTGTTGTCGTTGTTGTTAATGATTTTTCCACATTTAATATAAACTTGTCAGCTGAGCTGTAACAGGCACTATTTAAAAAGCAATCATTGACGTCTGTTGGAAATGTGCATGGTTTTCCCTAGGAGAATGCTTTGGATGAACAAACACATAGGCTCTCTAAAAAGACTCATTCTATCTCTTTTCCATCTTGGAGGAGAATGTATGTAAGACATTTTATTTGTATCGGTGGTCATAGAGCGTGCATGGGCAATTATTTTCCAATAGTGCCGGTCAAAGTTCTGTACCAGTTGACATTTCCAGGTGGCATGTGAAACAGCAAATCAAGATCGACTGGTTCCGGAACAGGTCCTGAAGCAGAATCATGGGAACGGAATTGTTTGAGAATGATAGTATCATCATTGATGATACACAAAATATGTCTGGGTTCCTGGGACCCATAATCTGAGCAGAAACCTACGAATAATAGGTTAAACCGTTTGCTGAAGACCTCTGCAAATTCTTGACACAGAATACTTTTCAAATATTCAAAATGTATTTGTCAAGTTCATAAGGCCACAAATCCAAACAAATAAATCAGTGTAACCATATGTAATATTTTATAGTCAGTTAAAGACTGAGGGAACATACCATTCAAATAATCCAACCCTTTCATTTACAGACAATCAAACTGATTGAAAGCATGGCCTAGGTTCATCATATAGCATTATCAATCACATCTATTAAAAATTAGGAAAGTGTAGCTGTTGATTTCATTTCTTTTTAGTACCTCATGGCATATTGGTTTTACAAATGACTACCAGTACTTCAAGTTCTAACTATAGATCTAAAAACATAATAATTATGCTAATAATGGCAAAGATAAAAATAAATAAATGCTATAATAGTTTACTTCCAGGTTAATTGTCTCAAGGATTAGGAAATTGCTATCAGGGGGCGGTGGGGGGGAGAAATAAAAGGAAGGAAGAGAGAAGTAAGGCAATTTGAGAATAATTTGCTCTCATCAAAGGGAAAGATCTTTCATCTGCTTAAGCCTCTAATTCTTGAACAAGTCACAAAATCTTAAAGACCCAGGAAGTTATACAATCTAAGCAAGGCTTTTAAAACACCTTTTTTTTTGTTTTAAGTGCTTTCAGACATCCAGACGAGTTGAGATGATGGCGGAGAGAGTCCCTGCATGTCCTTGATTCAGCTTCACCTAGCATCCATGTTTCCTATAACCATCCTATAGTTACACAAACCAAGAACTTAACATCTGGTATTATACTATTAACTGCATTATGGCATTTAACTATATTTAATGAAATTTCCCTCCAGTGTCCTTTTTCTGCTCCAGGTTCCAACCCTTAATATCAGTGCAATGAGTTGTCACGACTCCATAGTCTATTTCATTCTTTCATTGCCCTACGTTATTTCCTCATCTTTCGTGTTCTCGACACGTTTGAGGATGAATGGTCAGATATTTTGAAAAGTGATCCTCAATCGGTGTTGTCCTGATGCATTCACTTGATGAGATGGAGGATAAGTTGTGCCAAGGAATTGTTTTCCCATCATAACGAGGCACTTGCTCATTCTTTGAGGGTAACCAGGGCTATCCAATGATCATTTCATTGGAATCCCTTACCTCATGCACTTTGCATCCTTACTCGTGCCCCTTTAGCTTTCTCTTTGCTTCCCAGACTGAAAGACTATTTCAAAGGCGCACGATATGAGTCTCTGAAGGATGCCACAGCAGCCATGTTGAGCCGGTGCAGATCAACAAGCACAGGGTTTTTTGTTAAGAGTTACAAAGATGTAAGAACTGCCTTCAAAGGTGTATAGCCCAGATCTAGAGAATAGCTTCATGTTACGATTTTAGTTTAACAAAGGTTTCTATGGCTCTGTAACAGGTCATTTTGACTCACTTTGGTACATACATACTGAGTACATAAAGGTATCCCTGAGTCCATACTGATGCTGCGAACTCTGGTATAGCAAGCACCATATAGTTCATTCTAGTAACTTTACTTTGTTTACTTGTAACTTATTTTCCCAGCATTAAGAAGCCCTTGCTCTCCTTACTGATGTTGTGATGTGCCGTTGAGCCATTTCCAGTTCCTAAGGACCTTATGTACAACAGGACGAAACCCTGGCTGGTCCTGTGCCAGGAATGCTCACGGCCCTTACGTTTGACCCCACTGTCGTCAGTCTTACTGAGGGCTTTCCTCTTTCTCGCTGTGTTTCTGCTGCAGAAGTAGACCACGTGGTTAGCCCACTGAGCGGATGCTATGCCATCAGTGCGTAGCTCTAGGTTGTTCTCATTATATATGATTTTTTTTTGGTTATACAAGTTAAGATAGTTTCTGAATTAATAATACATTAACCAACTCTAAATCAGTATTTTAATACAATTATTTTTGCTGTTAGACCTACAATATTTAATTCCCTTCAGTGTGTTAATTTTGTTTATCTGTAATGCAATTAGATTCATTGCCAAAATCAACATTCTATCTTTGGTGTCCCAATAATCCTGATTGCTATTTTTTAATGTGAATATGGTAAAATTCACACTTATTGGTGTACATACAATCCTATGAGGTGTGACAACTATAAAATAAAGGTCTATATTTGATAACACAGTATCATGCAGACTGGTTATAGCATATTAAAAAATTCTCCTGTACTGGCCCTTTATGATAAATCATTTCCTCCACCAACAACTACTAGTTTATTTCATTCTCAGACATGTGGCATCTCTAAAATGTCCTAACATGAGATGGAACCAATGTGCTTTGAGGTCTAGATCAGGGGGCCGCAACCCATAGCTTCTGAGCCACATGCAACTCTTTTCGTACATACATGTGGCTCTGAAGTAAAATTTCACAGGATGTTATTGATAATGGTGATTTCATTTGTTTGTCAAAATATATTTGTGGCCCTTGAGTAATTTTTAAATCATTGTGAGAGACAAGATTGGCTCTCCCATCTCAAAAGTTTGCTGATCCCTGGTCTAGATCCTTCAGAGAAAAATGCATTTAGCTTGCATGCATGTTGGGTGAATTGATCATATGTTCCTCTTTCTTGGTGAAGCATCTCCCATTGTGTATATAACAATTTTTGATCACTTCACTATTAAAGGCATATTGGTTGTTTTCAATTTTCAGTGATCATGAATAACACTTTTGTAAACATTCAGGGTATAGTTTTTTTTTTATTTCTTTCCGTTTCTTTTCTTTTTTAAAATCATATTATTAGGGGCTCATACAACTCTTATTACAATCCATATATTCATCAATTGTGTAAAACACATTTGTGCATTCATTGCCCTCATCATTCTCAAAACATTTGCTCTCCACTTAAGCCCCTGGCATTGGCTCCTCAGGGTATAGTATTTTTATGGAATAAGTTTAGAACATAATGCAGATCTTTTTCTTACTGTAAGTTTTCATTTTACTTAGATTGTTATCTAGGAATAGTATTGCTGGGTATTAAGTGTATAACAGGTTTTGTGTCATTTTGTCTGGGCTAGGATTCTCAGTGATTTGGTAGTTCACGCCTAGTGCTCTCTCTCATATGATGTTATATAACACAATGTAATCAATTCCATATGGGATCTGCTGTGAGCAGTCAATCGGTTTTAAGATTTGAATAGAGGGAAATCACCTGTATTCAGGTCACAGCCCTGAAGGGATTGAAAGGAAGTTTCCTGGGGGTGTGTAGACTAATTCCTACATACGTGGACACTCTGGGGCAGCTTACATGTTTCCTGGGGTCTGGATCTTGTTTCTGGATCATCAATATCCAGTTCTTTGGAATTGAGCCAACAGCCTGCTATGTTGCCTGCTGACCCTGGGAGCCTACTGTCTGGCCTGTTAGTCTTGGTTTCAGGGGACTTGAATTCACTAGCCTATGGCCTTCCTGCTGCTTCTGCCTGCTCCCTGGTTGGTCTTCCTGCTTGCTAGTTGTCAATCCCTGCTGCTACACCAATCAGGAGAAGCCTCAAACTCTAACAACTGACTCACGAAGTTACGCCAGATTGGGTTTAACTGCATCTACAATTGTGTGAGCCATTCCTACTCTCATTCTTTCCCCCGACTGGCTTTTGCTTCCTAGAGAAACCAGCCTAAGTCATCTGTTTTCCAGAACAGCAGTGTCATTTTACATTTCCACTAACAAAGAATAAGAGCCGCAGTTCCTTGGTTCCTGACCAGCATTGGTGAATGTCAAAGTTTTGAAGCCCTCGCTCATGAAGAGCAAAGACTACAATCTGCATTATGGGTTACACTGCACATATAGAAAACAGAAATCCTCACACGTTGACCAATAAGCAACAACATGCCATGGGGAAAAGAAGCTCTCAAGGATTTCATTTTATTAGATCCACAATCAACACTCATGGAAGCAGCAGTCAAGAAATCAATGTATAGCATTGCTCAAATCTGTTGGGGGTGGGGGACTTCTTAAAATGTTAAAAAGCAAAGATGTTACTTTAGTTATTAGGGGCATCTGACCCACGCTATAGTATTTTCAACTAATGCACTCGAATTATAATGTGGGAAAGAATCTTGAATATACAATGGACTACTAGAACAGCAAACAAATATGTTTTGGAAGATACAGCCACAATTTTCCTTAGAAGAGCAAGATTTCATCTCAGATACTTGAAACATATTATCACAAGGGACCAACCCTCAAAGAAGGCCATTGTGCTTATAGAGCAGAGGGTTAGTGAAAAAGAGGAAGATCCTGATTAAGATGAATTAACACACTGACTTCAACAATCATCTCACAAAATGGTAACACTTGTGAGGATGGTGCACGACTAAGTAGTGGTTTTTCTTCTATTTTAAATGTGGTTTGTGAGTCGGAAGTGAGTGGATGGCACTTAATAACAACAATGCTTCATATGTACCGAGTCTTTATTATGTGGCACACATTGTCTTTAAAACTACACATGGACTAAGTAATTTAATGCAGAACACCTCTAAAGATAGGAACTGTGGTACTTCCATTCTGCAAGTACAAAACCTGGGGATCATACATGTAAATAACTTGTCAATTGCACATACCCCTGGTATTCTGATACCACATCACGTATTGTTTACTGCTCAGAAAGGCTGCCTGCCTTACTTTTAGGTGAGAATAGCTGGATTTCCTCCCACTAACGATTTGTTTCCAATATCTTTTAGTCATCTCTGTACATGTATCAAAATAGGCTGCCAACATAGAACCAGAATATATCAAACCTGAAGCCAGAATGTCACGTGGCAGAAATATGGATTTTGGAAGCACACTTTTACCTCTGAGAAAATAGTAGTAGTGTCATAATTAAATATGATAAATTATGTTAGTACATGTAAAATTTTACTTATATAATGTGTGACATTTAACTTGTCATAAAATATGGAAGATTTCTTATTACACTATTTAAATATTCACAAATTCATGAATAAATCAACATCAGATTTGTTCCCTAGCTCTTTCTCAGTTACCTAACATCACTTTAACCACTTCATAAGGAGTAATTATCATAAAAATGCAATTATTTTTCATGCAAGATTACTTTATATTTGCAACAATCCAATGAGGTCAGGATTGTCTCCACTTCCAAATAAAATAAAAGGAGCTTCATAGACTTGGAGAGTTTTAGTAAACTAAATAATATAAAAGCTGGATCTAGGTCTGTCCACTCAGTTTTATGTTCCTTCATGCACTGCTCTGCTTCTATGCACGAGTAGATTCTTTGGGGGCGGGGCGGTGGTGGCACCTATTCATAAAGTAAAACGTTTATTATGCCTAATTTTTTATCTCTGCCACTAATCACAAAGACTTTGAGTCAGGTGTGATAAACAATAATTAATCTAATTAGAGTCTCGGGGGGAGGGGAGGAAAAGAGAAAAGGAGACATAGAAAGAAAGAGCAGAAAGAGTAAAAGAAAGAAAGGCGATAAAAGCCTGTCTTATGGAAGACTTCAAATCCGTCGGCTGTTGTATTGATAATAGCCAGAAAGCAAAGATGAGTATTATCATAGGACTTTCACGACAGTGTCTGACCTTGGCGTTACATCAGAGCTGCTGCACAAATAGGACCAAATTCTCTCCGTGTTCCTGTGTGACTACAATTTGAATGTTCTATGCCATTTCACTAATGAATACAACCATTTATAAGGAAAACTTAAAAAGATGAAATATCTATTCTTCATACTTAACTAATGCCATATGCATCCTTTAACATTGGAGAAAGTACCAGCTGTCATGGTTAATTCCTGATTAATGACCGGCTTTTTGGAAAAGTTCAATGAGATCATTATGAAGACCCAAATGAGTACACTTTCAGACTCTGAATCATGATAACTTGTAAAGCCCTTCAATGCATGAAACGTGGGATCTATGGTTCAGAGCCTGGAAGATGATAACATTAGGAATTAAAAGATGAGTGCTTACTAAAACATCCTATCTGTTCTCATGGTCTCCTTTTAAGTATATATGGATATATTCTATAGTATGAATACTATGTGTTTATATATGATGTCTATTATAAATATATATTCAAGATGATCTAGTATGCTGAAGCTTCATTCTTTGGCTTACAACTAGATTTTTGTTAACCATGTAAGTCTTTTCATCAATTAAACTATGATGTTTATTAATGGATTTTATACTAAAATAAATTTTAAATATCATTTATTTGAACATGAACCATTGTTTATACTTGTTTTACATAAAATAAGGGGAAAAGTCCCCAAATAAGAGAATGAAACAAGTGGGATTCTTATATATTTGAAATTTCCATTGAGTTCTTATTTGTTTTAACTTGCTTCATCTTTCCCATGTTTGTCAGCACTGATCGTTCCAAATAGAATCTAGTTTACTCTCCCTTGAACATTGGCTGTGATGGGTTTCATTAAAATGGCATAGCTTGTGAAATTTCCTGGGAAATCTCACAGATACCTGAATGAATAAGCAATCTTTGAAATTATAGATATATAATTTTGATGAGAAATTCACTTTCACAAACTCTAGCTCGTTGGTCCCATGGTACAAAAACTCAGCTTAAGGCACTTGGAGTTAACACAGTGGAAAAATAATGGAATTCCTATAATGTTGCAATAGATTATAGTTGACTGTGTGTGGGGGGAAGGGGGTGGGCGGGGCATGCACTTCCGCAGGGAAACATAAGCATGCTTCATTTCACTGAGCAACACAGAAGAGGGAAATGTCAAATAAGTGAGGAGAAAGGGTGGCAGAAAGGGAAATAAGTTAGAGAAAGAAGAGAACGGGCAGAACCCGGTGGCAAAAACAGCCTTAACAAATGGAGAATTGCCAGGTAAAGGTGATCATATGAGGCTTATGAGTTGCCAGCTTTTAAATCGCTACAGCTGTGCTCTTAGAATACAGTCGGCATGCAAGCTGAAATAAGGTCATGTTCCTGCAATAAGAAGGTGCCATGTTTACTTCCACTTTTCTGGCAATTGCATAAACAAATGGTAAATATATATTACTTCTTTCCCAGCTCTGTACCCCAGCATCTACATTTGTGTGCTATCGATAGTGCCTGTGGTCTAAAAGGGAGATTGCTCTTCTTTGTTGTCCTTTCTGTCTTCCTTTTGTTGTTGTTTTTTTAATGTATATAAATTGTGCCTATTACATATTTTGAGATATACTTTAATTAGTAAGGTTTTGTCTAATAGTTGAAATGGTATGTTTAAAGCAGTAATTTAAGGCTTAAAAACAAAAGCAATGGCCAAAACGTTTCACCCAAACAATAAGATGACTTGAAAATTAAAAATATAAACGATCTAACTATTTTTCTTTCTTCTTTGCCTTTTCCCTAAACCAAGTTAATAGATATCTCCCTCTGGTTAATGATTTGCCTTCCCACCCTTACCCCTATTGGTAACCATCAAAGAATGTTTCTTTTAGTGGGAAAACCTCTTCTTGACTTTGTACAATCATGATCTCAGATAATTTTGGACCTTTTCTGGTTAACTTATATCACTCAGCAGATTGTCTTCCAGGTTCATCCAGATTGTGAGGTGTTCTGTAAGTTCTTCATTGTGCTTTCATGTTGTCCAGTATCCCACTGAGTGTCTATGACATAGTTAGTTTATTCATTCTTCCACTGATGAACATTTCGATTGTTTCTAATCTTCTTGCTATTGTGGATAGTGCTGTTATGAACATGGGTGAGCATATAGCTATTTGTTCCCTGGGTTCTCATTTCTCTAGATATATGCCAAATATTAGGATTGCTGGGTCATATTGTACTTTTATTTCCAACTTCTTAAGGGCATGCCATACATTTTCCTACAATTGTTGTGTCATCTTGTAGTCTCCCAGAAGTCCACAATTCTATCTGTATGAAGGAGCCCTGGTGGTGTACTGATTGCCTGATGGGCTGCTAACTGCAAAGTCAACAGTTTGAAACCACCAGCTGCTCCACGGGAGAAAGAATACCTACTCCCGTTAAGAGTTACAGGGTCAGAAACTCACGTGGGCACTTCTGTCCTGTCCTATAGGATCTCTAGGAGCCATCATTGACTCGATGGCAGTGATTCTTTTTTAGCGAGCAGTGTATTAGTACTTCACACACAAGCCAGAATTTGTTGTTTTTTGTTTTCTTAAACTTCGTTATTAATGTTGGGGAGATAGGATATCTCATTGTCCTTCTGATTTACATTTCTTGAATGGCTATAGTGGTACTGAAGGACTGACCACGAGACGAGAGGTTCAAACCCACCAGCTCTTCCACAAGACAAAATGAGGCTATCTTCTCCTGTGAACAAGTATAGCCTCAGAAACCCTGCATAGGGTTGCTATAGATAAAATCCACTCACTGGCAATGGGGAATAGCTGATGGCTTATCCTGGTGACACAGCAAGTCATGTGCTGGTTTGCTAATTGAAAGGTCAGCAGTTCAAACCCCACAGTCACTCTTCTGGAGAAAGATGAAGTTGCTACCTGCTCCCTAAGATATGAAGGTAAACAGCCTAAGAACCCAAGGGAGCAGCTCTATCCGGTCCTTTATCCTGATGGACGTTATAAGTTGGAATAGACCCAAGGGCAGTTTTGTTTTGTTTGGCTAATACTCATGAGCTTTTCTAAAGACAGCGCGAATGTTTTTAGTCAAGTGTGAATGATACACTCTGCCCATTTTTTAGAAATAGAATCAATGACCTGCCTGTGTTAGATTGGGTTGACTAGCGGAACCAACTCATTGATACTCATATATGTATAAGAGAGAACTTTATATCAAGAATAATTATGAATCAATTAAACATTTCAGCCCAGTCCATACGAAGTCCATAACTTTGATATTAGCCCATAAATCTGATATTATCCCATGAATTCCTCTTCAGACTCACTCAGCACGTGCAATGATGCTGAATGCTGGAAGATCACAGGCCGGTGGGTGGAACGTCCTGCGGATTCAATGATAGTGGACACATCCCCAGGGCTCTGGCTGCCATCAATGTGACTCCATTTGGCTTGTCAACAGGAATATATTGATAGAGAGTAGCCCGCCCCTTCTGATGACAGAATCAAGAGAGAGGAAGTTCCCAGAATCCTCATGAAAAGGCTATACCCACAAGGAGGGATCATCAGGCTGTGACCTGATTGACAGGCTAGGCTCCACCCCTTATTCCTTTATCCACTTGACATGAAATTGCATAACTACCACACTCACATTAAAAGAAAGTACCTATTGGATGACTACTGCTTTTTCTCATCATTCTCTTCTTCCTTGCCTTTGTTGAAAGGTGTTCATATATATATTGGATTTTTCATGAAATATTTCCCCATTCATTGAAAATAAAAATGTATATGGAAGAACTTATAAAAATTTAATTATAGATATGTACATATATTAAAGATGTAATTATAGCACTATACCCATTGACATAATTATTTTCAAAGACTCACACACATTTAACTAAATTGAGTATATGCTGAATCAGTGTACAAAACTCAATGCCCTTTAAAAATTCTAATATTTCTCCTACCACAGTGGTATCTGATTATTAATTAAAAAGTCATCATCTTATCTAAATCACTCAAATATTAAGAAATGTATTCTAGCAAATCTATTGAGCATGGAAGAAATCTGAATGGAAATTAGAAAATATCTTAAACTTAATGATAATAAGGAAAATCAAGTATTTAAATTTATATGCTATGGCTAAAACAGAACTTAGAGGGAAATGCATAGACTTAAATGTAGTCATAAAGTTTAAAAGTCAATATCCATCCTGGCGTCATCTCAAGTGAAGTGACTGAAAGGTAATAATAAACACTAAACCAGTATGCAATAAAGAAAGCATAATGAGAGCCGCCTGATAACTCTAACGAGACTAAAGAAGAATAAAGATGATAGAGAAAGAACAAAACAGACCTGCAATGTCAAGCTCATCAGGGATTTTTCACAGCAGTATTATTGTAAATCAGGTTACAATAATCTCTTGGGGCTTCAGTTTTTAGTATAAGAAAGAGACTATACAGAGCCGAATCCCCTTGGTGTTTGCTGTCTGCTGGCACTTGATCTCCTCCTGGTGCATTGCCTGTTGAACCCAGGAGCAGCCATCCGACTACCAATGGTAGATTCATTCAGCCGAACTTGGATTCATTTACCTCTGAATCTGCCAACCTGTGTCGCCTGTCACCTCTGCTTCGTCATCCTGCTTCCTGTTCATCAGCTCCTATGACTCAAGAGAAGCCTAACTCAGCCAGGCTGAATGTACATACTTATACAATAGTGTAAGACGTCGCTATATAAATCTCTTTCTGTATACAAAACACAATCAGGCATCACTGGTTTTCCTTCTCGAGAGAATCCAATCTAACACAGACAGTCAAAAAAGATGTAAATGAAAACCTAGCTCACAAAAAGAAGTTTAATACCATTAACCATTAAAGAAATGAACATTACGGCTTCAGTGATATAGACTATTTACTACACTATACTCTCATTGGAAAGGCTACATATGTTTTTAAAGTGGTACTAACAAATGCTGGCATGGAAACAGATATTACTGGGTTATTTCTATAATGCAGAAGGGGAGGTAAATGATTACTGAATCTGTAAATATTTACAGGTCTCTTCCCCATGGAGTGGCTAGTGAGTTTGAACCACCGAACTTGCGCTTAACAGCCAAACAACCCCCTGCACCACTTAGGTCAAGGTAATAGGCCTCTATAATATTTGTTTTTAAAAATTCATCCCACTTCATTTAGGAGGATATTAAAGAAAGAACAGAAACATTTCATATAATCAGTCATTTTTTTCTGGCCTTACATAGACACAATCTCAGTAGAATGTCATGTTTTCTTAGGTGCTGATTGAATAAGTCATTTCCATCTATTTATTTTACTGTTTGTTTTCACATTTTTATGTATGATATACCCACAAGACTTATATCATCATTCACCTTTCAATGAAAAGTAATTCTAGTGTCAACATTTTGAATTTTTTTAAAAAGCCTGCACAATTGAATAATAACCCATTAATAAATATCACCCTCAGTCTACAGAACCTGAGGAGGACCTATATGAATTGAATGTGATTAGGAACATTATTAAATTATATTCAAGAAAATTCATATTTGGATCAGGCAAATGTGTCAGGCTGGGTTTTTGAGGAAGCAAAACCAGTGAGATTCATATACAGGAAGATTTTTTTATATCAAGAGTATGCCTCATGGAGTGGGAGAAGCAGTTAAATTCAGTCTGATTCACATCTGTGGGTCAGATGTTCTGCCGAGGCTTACAAACCAGGAAGCAGGTGGACCGCAGGCTGGTGGAGGCAGAAGCAGATGAATCCAAGGTCAGCAAATCAGGCTCGTGGGTCTTCCTGAGTTGCATAGCTTTTGGGATTAAAGAACCAAGAAGCAGGAAGACAAAACAGGCAGTATCTCAGGCTCAAGGCTGCAGAGTTGAATGAATCCAAGGCCACAGGCAATATGGAAGGTAGCTGATAGGTCCCGGAGTCAGTCAGCAATATTGTTAGTTTATGAGCCAGATGCCAGTTTTGATCAGCAAGAAAAAGTGAGCTAGCTTCCCCACAGTGTCAAATTATATGAGCAGCCAACACTCCCAATTAAACTCTTTTCAAATTACATCAGGGTTGTGACCTCCTCAAGACGGTAGCGCTCCATCCTAGTCTTACTGTAACTGGCTGCTCAGAGTAGGTCCCATCATGGAATTGATTACATTATTTTAGATCCTATCTCGGGAGACTCCCAACAGTTAAATTGAGAATATTGATCCAGCCAAGTTGACACAAAACCTAACTATCACATCAAGTAAGCTTAAGGAAAGTATTCTTTTACCTAATTGAAAGGTGCTGGTCTCCACACACTCTCAGAGAGAAACTTATCATCTCGTTGTATCTGGTGACCAAATGAAGGGCAATAGATAGGTAAACTAGGTGTTCATTTAATGTTGTCTCACCACAATGATAAGATGGATTTACCTTTGAGCTTTATGATTTATAATGTAGCTTTTCAATACTGACAACGACTGTTGTCAGGAAAATGATAATAATAAAAATAAATTGCTGTCCTGAGATTCACAAATAATATCCAGGAAATGCTAAGACTACAAAATTATTTTAAACTATTTTAAAAAACAGCTTCTGAAACTGGTGATTTTCTCACAAAGAATGCAAATCAGAAAACTGAGAAGTTTCATTAAGGACATTATTGTCAGAGAACCTAGACAATACCCCTAATTATATATTTTCTTCATCTTCACCATCTACTTATTTTGTCGTGACCACAAATCACTCCAGGAGGAGTTGCACGGCGTGGGTAATAGTGCCAGGATGCTCATCCCACTGAGTTTCTTTTCATGTTAGCCTCAGAAAAACATCATCCTTGTTTAAAGATCAGTGTCTACTAATTGATGGACTCCACTCTGACAACTATTTGGATAATTCTGTCCCTTATTCTTGCATGGTTGAGCAAGAATAAAGGTCTAATGAGCATAGTGAGGGACACAAATCTAAATACATCCATTATCATCCATCTACTGCCACACTTTACACCTGGAAATATCCTCCATGTCCCTGCTGGAGCTTGAAGGTATTCACCTTTGTTTCTTACCTCCAGGGGACTCCTGACCACTGTTTGCTCCATGGCTGCCTTAGTAGGTGGTCTGGTGGACTGCTAACCCAAGGTCATCAGTTTGAATGTATCAGTCTTTCCAAGGGACAAGGATGAGGCTTCTGCCCCCAGAGAGATTTAAGACTCAGATACCCCAAAACAGGCAGCGCGCCTCTATCGTATAGTGTCATTGTGTGTTGGAATAGACTCCGTGACAGTGAGTGTGGCTTTGAATGTTCGACACTGAAACCGAACTGAAATTGAAATGATCTTTACCCCATCTTCCTCATTACTTGATTCAAGGTGGCATCATTGAGGACAAGTTTCTCAATACGTTGAAGTGTGGATCCTTTAAAATGCATTTGTGCGTTTCAGATCTAAATGTGACTCAGGTCTAGTGTGAGCCAGACCAAGTGAGGTATAGGGAGGAAGTCAGTGACGAAGAGCGCAGACGTGCAGTGGCCCACGGCCTCCGTGTTCTCTATTGGAGGGCTCGGTCCTCTCCCTCAGCTAAGGGAAAACAGGACACAATGGGGCAGAAAATGGGGGGTTCCTTTCACCGTGGTGAAAAGTTTGCAGGTCTTTTAGAGAACTCATTAAAACTTTCTCTAAGTTAATGGCTTGCCTATAATGAACTAGATAGCTGCATTCAGAATGAAATTATAAACTGGGATCTGAACTTTTAAAGCTAAATAAATTTGTATTAGTTAATCATACATTGCTAGTTTATATACACAAATGTGAAGCTCTGGAAACCCTCGTGAAACAAGTGAGAGTTTTGCCTGACTAATACTGTAAGCTAACCTTTGGAGCAGATGCCAAATGAAATGGATAATTACTTCAGTCTCAATCCAGTCACTCTATTTTATGGGCAGCTGCATTTTAACAGATTAAAGGAATGCAACTGGCAGCACTAATCAGTGAATCGCTTTGAAAGGCTGGAAAAAATTTATGTCAATAAATTTAAGAATAATAAGTATTTTCCTGTGGGACCTATTTATTAAAGCTCTGCCTTTTTCTAGCCGTATTTATATATTCACAATAAATATATTTATTTATGGAGAAAGCATATTCTAAATAGATTTGGAAGAGTTTTTTTTTTCCCCCCCAAAGTAATCTGAGATGAGCTTTAAAACACAAAGATATTTGGTAATGGAATAATAGTTGATATATTTTTTAAAATAATGCCTTTTAAACAAGAAAATTCCTGTCTCTAAAACACACATTGATCATTTCACAATTAAAATGTTACTTTCCATCAAATAGAGAATTTAGAAATGAAAGGCCATGCAAATACAACTACCACAATCAATAAGTAGGCCAAGATGGTGGATATGTACGCATAGTCAATAGATAATAAGATATTTAATTGTTCCGAATCTTCCCCAAACCTAAATTATACTTGAGTTTCCCAGCGAGTATAACCATTGTACATCAAGGCACCAAAACATCTTTACATATGGATTTTTTCCTTTTTAAATTGAAATTAGTTCACCAGATTAGCTTTAAATGTTTTACCAACCCCCATGAAAAAGCAGCTGTAAATTGAAGATTTAGCAAAACTGGCTGAAGCCTAAGACTGTAAACTCCTACAAAGCTTTCGAGTGGGGATAAGGGTTTCTGTTACTCTTCCATTACTGCCAAAACAAAGTACCACACCCTTGGTATTTTAGTAAAGACACACATGTCACCTCACAGCGTTGGAATTCTAAAGTCTGAGTATGGAGTAACTTGGTGTGCTGTTTAGGATTTTCCAAGGTCAAGACAAAAGGTTTCAATAGCCTGGCTTTTATCTGGAATCTCTGGGAGAAATTCTATTGTCAGCCCCTTTGGGTTATTAATGGAATTCAGCTCCTGTAGTTGTAGCACTGAAGTTACTGTTTTCTTACTAAATATGTGCCAGGAATTTGCTCTCATGTAACAAATGGTTTCAACAAATCTATTGAGATATGAATTGAGAAAGAATGCAATTTTTCCACACACATGAGGCCAATCCCATTCTTTAATTTGTGAGCCCCTTCATCTTCAAAGCTATAAGAAAATCCTTTCTCTGCCTCTCTCTCCTTGGAATCAATCTCTTTGTCTTCTTCTGCCACCTTCCACTACTTTTCTAGAATTTGTGATTGTAGTGGATCTACCCTGATAATCCAGAATAATCTCCCTATTTTAAAGTCAATCATATTATATGCACAGAGTCCCTTGCTGGTAGTAGCTAGAATAATGTATAATGTATACCCTGGTTTAATAAATTACCTGTAGACAAGAATCTTGGAGGGCATCTATAGAATCCTGTCTTCCACAAGGCCTCTAAAGCCTGTCTATTGCAATGGGAAAACACTGGAGCAAGGACAACTCACTGCTCCGGAATCATTTACAGAAATAGTCATCAACCCAAAAGGACTATTTATATTCCTTTATGAATTTTAAGATTTAAACTTTTCTGGTGGCTGCTTGTTTTAGTCTGAATTTGTATTTTAAAATAAATTTGGCTTTCACACAGACACACAAAGGAAAATGAATATGAAAGAATAAAAATGTGAAAATATCAGCCATGGAGCCTGTGGTACTTCCATAATTTTATGTCAACTTGAAGGTCATATAAAAGTGTAGGGGTGGTGTTCAACCTGTCAAATCAGGTCACAGACTGAAGATGCTTCTTTATGGGCGTGGCCTTCTCATAAGCAAGGTCCAGAGAACCTCCCTCTCTCTCCCAAAGAACTGCAGGAGCCCCGCAGTGTTCTCACCAACCTCAGATCCACATAACTTTGTACTCACCTGCCAGTAACCTGTCTTCCTGTATTCTTTATCATTGCCTGCGGCTGTGAGAGTTTTCAGAGGGACTTATGGACTAGTACCAGACTTATGGGCTTGAGATGGACTGGGGTGTTTTCTTGATATGTGATCACTTCTTGAAATAAAGCTTTTTTTTTGCACATATGTGAGGGTCACTGGATTTGTTTCTTTAGTCAACCCGGCCTAACACAGCTCCATAATTGAAAGATAACACTATTAAAACATACTGTGC
>NW_022107431.1:45852605-45865568 GCF_000313985.2 Echinops telfairi | reverse complement strand
ATCAGGCCTTTTTTGTCACATACTATTATTCAATCTTTTCAGAACCTCTAAATAGAATACTTGATTAACAAACTGACCTGGTGGAATAAATTCCAATTTCACTATTCCCCGCATATCAAAATAACAACAAAACATAGGTTCCTTTTGGGTAGCCCCCTCATATAGCTCGATTTCTTCAAATCACTCGATATGGGATAATGATATGTGTCCTGTGTGAGAAATCTGCTTTCATCCCCAGACTTTCAAATGTTTTAATCCTGATTTGTAATTTTCTCAATCAATTGGAAGGATTCCAAATAATGTTAAAAAACTGTGCAAAGGTGCTTGACCCTTAGCATAAGTGAAACTGTCTTATTATACCTTAAATTTAAAATATATTTGGCTCAATATGAAATTTATTGAACTATCATCTTTGCTCTGTCAAAATTTCTAAATTTACCTCCATCCAATTTTAATTTGTAGATTTGTAAATGAAACTAAATTTGTACCTATTTCTATTCTTTCGGACATAAATAGAATTTTCTATCTGAATGCATGGCAAGTTTCCTTTATCATTTAAATTGAAATTGTCATATTTCCCATTGAAGTCTCTTTTTATATTTTTTCTTGCATCATTATTTGTATCTGTCTTCTGAGTTCTGCAAGGCCTGAGGAAAAATCAGTTTTATTTTACCCATTCTATGATTAATTTGGTATGATCTCTAGGGACATGGGCAACACTTAGATTACATCTTTGCTTTCTTTGTTTGATCCCCCTCCTCCTACACATTCTGGAAGATGGGCTCAGGTATCTTCATCCACAATATTGATAGGACTTTTCGGTGGCAGTTCTGTCTTTGCGCTTCTAGTTTCCTGCAAGCATTTCTATATCCTATTGAAGGAGCCCTGGTGGCACAGGGGTTACTCGTTGGGCTGCTAACCACAAGGTAAACAGTTCCAGACCACCAGTTGCTCTGGCACTTTCTATGCTACTCCCACAAAGAGTTACCGTCTCAGTCATATAGGCAGCTCTACCCCTGTCCTATAGAAGGTCTCTATGGGGCAGCATCAACACCATGGCAGTGAGTTATGAGACTATTGAAAGTACCCAGATCTGCCAGAAGAACACAGAAATCTATAAAAAATGTAGGTAGAATGCTCCACAGAATTGAAGATGACCCCCCTTCCTTATGGGTATTTTGGATATGTGATCAGGAGACTGGAAAAGGAGACTATGCTGAGTAAAATCGAAGGTCATTGAGGAAGAAAACCTCCAACGAGTTGGGTTGGTGAAGTGGCTGCAAGAATGGACTCATTCAAAATGATTGTAAGGCTCCCCAGGACCGGGCAGGGTTTCGTTCTGTGTGCACAGAGTCACTGCAAGTCGGAACCATCTCGAAGGCACAGAGCAACAATAAGTATCTCTCTGCTTACATAGTCCTATGGGTTTTATGTCTTTACTAGGTTTTCAATGAGATTTCTGTTTCTGTTTCATAGAAGTCATTCTTTCTTTAGCCCTCTGAAAGATTCAAACCCGGTTGTATTGTTTCCTTCTAGATTTTAGAGGAAATCATTGCCAGGGATGTCTGCATCTTGAGGAGGATGTTCACCTACCACGATGCTGCAACATTCATTGAGTTGTGTTTGTTGGGATCACTTTCCCCGAAAGATGAAAGACATAGAAATAAATCACTCTTGATCTTTTCGTCTCTTCCTTCCTGGGTCAGTCAACTCTCTCTTTCAGCTAACTGAAAACACAAATAAACAAACAAGCAGAATTGAGGCTATAGATTCCAAATCGTGTTTACTTTGTAAAATAATACTTTTACTTAAGGCAATTCTTTTATACTTATAAGTGGTCTTCTCTCTTATGTTTCTCTGAGTAGGTAAGACACTTTAACTACCAGAAAAAGTTTTTCATGTGTTGGTTCAAAGGTTAATTCTGATGCCCACCCTGCTACTGCTCCCCCCTCCCATATTCTAATGAGAATTTAGAAAAACCTACCTAGTTTGGGATAGCCATTCTATCATTTTCTGACTCTGACTTTGGGCATATTTCCCGATTTACTCAGTTCAATTTCCTAATAATGGTACTAATGTCACTTCTCAAAATTATGTGAAATAAAAAGACACATTCAAAACTCATAAATTGTGTATTTCACATCTCACTATCGAGTTGAGAGTTGAGGCCAACTCATAGTGACCCTATAGAACAGGATAGAATTGCTCCTGTGGCTCTCTGAGACTAACTTTTTTTGGGGGGTGGGGGTGAGGATTATTTTTTGTTTATTTATTTTTAATTAGGAGTTAATATATAATACCATTCTATCATAGTTCAATCATACCAAAGAGTATTATGCAATTGCTACAACAATCGGTTTCAAAACATTCTTTTTTTTCCTGGACTCCTTAACATCAGCTCCCTTTCACTGCCCCCCAACACTGTAACAACCCCCCACCACCACCTCTGAGAAACCCTTATTCTACTCTCTGTCCCTATAGGTTCATCAATCCTGGGTTTCATATACTGAAAAACAGAAAAATATATTACACAAATTCAAGAGGGTAACCCCCTATGACATAACACACCTGAGATAAACCCCAATGTGAATAAACAAAAATACAGAAAATGTTGAAAATCAGGCCCAATGTGCATGAGAGGTGGAATCAACGGACAAGGTTTTAAGCATTCAAGTCAGGTTACCCTTTTGATCTTCTATAGTTCACTCTGTTTAGAGACCCCTTGTCTCCCGTTGAGACTAACTTTTGTAGATGGAGAAATCCTTATCTTTCTCCTACAGAGCTGATGGTGGCTGACCTTGCAGTAGCAGCCCAATGTGTAACTGCTGTACCACTGGGACTGGGTGAGAATAAGTGGTATAATTAATTATTAGAACCCTCCCAGTATATGGATGGAAGTGTATTCCCTCTGTTGCCCCAAAATGTTGAAATTCTTAACCCTGTGAACAAGATTTTTGTTTTGTTTGTTTGTTTTTAAAGAGTCTTTAAAGATGGAGTATCACATATCTTATTCTCTTCTCAATGAAACCTTTTAGAAAACAACAGACACGTAAAGATAGAAGCATGACTATGGCGACAGACACAGTTGAAAATGTAGGAATGTCAAAGAAGCGAAAAATGAGGCAGAGTTGATACCTCATAGGCCTCAGAAGGGATCAGCACAGTCAGTAACCTGATTTGAACTTCTAGCCTTCAGAATTTAAAGTAGCAGGTCTATTCTTTAAAGGTCTTCACTTTGTGCAATCTTATTGTGGCAGCACTAGGAAAACAAGGAACTCATCGAGCAATAAGCCATTACCTAGTAGCCTTTCTTTCTGTCCAATCCATACTACTTGGTGTTGCAGAGTTTGACTCAGAATAAGAAAAGATGTTTATGCGATGGATACATTGGAGGGGTTGAGGTCAACACTTCCATTCAGTACGGAGCACAACCCCAGAAGTGAACAGTTGTTTGGGTTTTTTTGGTTGTATTTTTTTACCATGATAGAGATCCCATATACAGAAGCCAGAAGCCAAAATATCCCAAGTAATTAATCATAAACCATATAAACTCCTAATTGTCTCAATACCATTCCCTTTGGCTCCTTACTTAGAGAAAATCCCTCACTGTTTATTATAATATGTTGGCAGTCAGCCCTTATTGTAGCTAGAGTGTATTTGCCTTAGTAAGTATTTTAATGAAAAGTTAGAATCTAAAGGAAGGTGCAAAGACCTAGAGTTAGAAAACTCCAAAGGAAGAATAGGCTCAGACCTGCCTTAAACTGAAAGAACTCAAGAAAACTTCAAACCTCAAGTTGCAAGATGGAAAGACTGTGTGGGGTAAATATTGAGCAAGTAAAGGAAGCATCACAAGAAGTTGAAAAATTTACACAGAATTATTGTACCCAAAAGTATTAGTCCCTATGCAATCATTTCAGGAGACAGCATATAATCGAGAAGCAATGGTACTGAGGGAAGAAATCCAAGCTGCACATTAAGCACTCATCAAAAACTAGTTTTGACAGAATACCAATTGAAATGTTTCAATAAGATGAAGAAGCACTTGAAGCATTCATTTATCTATGCCAAGAAATTTGGAAGAAGCTACCTGGCCAACTGACTAGAAGAGATCAATATTTCTATCCATTCCAAAGAAAATGACCCAGTAAAATACTTACCTTATGGAACAATGCCTTTGATATCATATGCAAGTAAAATGTTGCTGAATATCCTGCAACAGTGGTTGAAGCATACATTGACAGGGAATTTCCAGAAAATCAGGCCAATTCAGAAGAGATTGAATAAGGAATAACATTGTTAATGACAGATGAATCTTAGCTGAAAGAAAAGAATACCAGAAAGTTATGTTTTCTTGATTATGCAAAGACATTTGGCTTGTGGACCCTAACAAACTATGAATAGCCTTGAGAAGAATGGGAATTCCAGAACATTTCATTGAGCTCATGCTCAGAACCTATACCTGGGTAAAGAGGCAGCTGTGTGAACAGAATAATAGAATACTACATGGTTTGAAGTCAGTAAAGGTGTATTACAGGGTTGTACCCTGTCGCCATACTTATCCAATCTTTATGCTGATTAAATAATTGGAAAGGCTGGGTTAAATGAAAATGAGCATGGCATCAGGATTGGAGGAAGGCTTATGAAAAATGTGCGATGTGCAGATGACACAATGTTGCTTGCTGACGGTGAAGAGGACTTGAAGCATTGCTGATGAAAATCAAGGATAGCAGCCATCGGTATGGATTTCAGCTCAATGTGAACAAAACGAAATCTTCACAATTGGAGCAGGAGGTAACATACTATAAATGGAGAAAAATTGGAAGTTGTCAAGGCTTTTGTCTTGCTTGAATCCACAATCAATGCTCATTGAAGCAGCAGTCAAGAGATCAAAAAACATCTCACATTAGGGAAATCTGCTGCACGAGACATTTTTAATGTGTTGAAAGGAAGGATATTACTTTGCTAGAGTGTGCCTGACTGATGCAACGGTATTTTCTGCTGACCCATATGTATGTGCAAGATGGGGAGTGACTAAGGAAGACAGAAAATGAGTATATGCATTTGGATTATGGAAAAAGAACAATGAATGCACCATGGACTGCCACAAGGGCAAACAGAGCTGTCTCGGGAAAAGTCTGAACAGAACAGAATGCTCCTCAGAAATGAGGACAGTGGGACTTAATCTCATATCCTTTAGACATCTTCTCAGGAGAAACCAGTCCTTGAAACACACGTCGTGCTTGGTAAATAACAGGGACAGTGAAACAGAGGAAGGGTCTGGACAGGATGGATTGACACAGCGGCTGCAACAATGGGCTCAAAGAGAAGAACAATTGTGAGGATGGTGCAAGATTGGGCAGTATTTTGTCCCGCTATCCATAGGGTTGCTTTGAGTTAGAACCAATTTGAAGACACCTCACAACAACAACAACAACAACATGAAGTACCATTTAGAAGAAGGAGTTGGGTTTCAGTATATTTTTTATGTCTTTCTCAAAATTCTTGACATGAAATTGGCAATAACTTCAGTGTTAATCCAGGTTGGTAGTTACGTGATAAGTTAGTCAAATCATTGGAGAAATACTGGATAGAAAAAGTTATTGCTTCTTTACTATATTACTGCCTGAGGACCTATAACCTGGTCTTATGCATTATCACCTCAGAATGAAACAAAAGATGATGCTCATGTTAGTTAGACCCTGTATGGAGTTTAGAATGTTCTTAAACTCAGTGAACATTTTTGGTGAACTACTCTAAAAACCCTGTTTTACTTTACTAGCAACACGCCCCAGGCCCGGGTTCTGCTTGCTTTACTGCTAAAATTCCTCATTGGCAAACACCTTTTAAAAAAATTTAAATCATTTTATTGCGTGCTCATACAACTCTTATCACAATCTATACACACATCCATTGTATCAAGCACATCTGTATATTTGTTGCCATCATCATTCTCAAAACATTTGCTTTCTACTTCAGCCCTTGATATCAGCTCTTCATTTTTATTCCCTCCCTCCCCATTTCCCTCTCCCTCACGAACCTTGATAATTTATAAATTATTATTGTTTTATCATATCTTACACTGCCGGACACCTCCCTTCACCCACTCAACTTTGTCCATCCTCCAGGGAGGAGGTTATATGGAGATCCTTGTAATCGGTTCCCCCTTTCTACCTCCCCTTCCCTCCACCCTCCCAGTATCGCCCATGCTCACCACTGGGCCTGAGGGGTCATCTGTCCTGGATTCCCCGTGTTTCCAGTTGCCCTGACACTGGAACTGCCTTTTCAGGTAGAAGAGCATTAAACACATGGATGTTTATACCTCCTTTCATTTCCCTTTTTGTCCCACTACCTTGGACTAGTTGCCAATGAGGAATTTCTATGGCTGGTAATACAAAAGTCTCTTTCCTTTACTGAAAAACGGCCCAGGTATATTTCATGCAATAGAGCTTCCATGTAGATGAGATGTCTGAGCCTTGGATTTGATCTGAATTTGAACCTTACTTGCAAGTTCTCTTCACTACCTCCCATCTCCCAGTGGTCCCTCCTAACAAGGTTTCCTTAGTGAATCACTTGCACTCAAATTCTTAGTTGTGGTCTCTTCCTAGGTGAACACAACTTACACAGAAAATTTTGGAACTATGACTTGAGAAAAAAAATTGGAAAACAATGCACCCTCTATAGCATCATACTTGCATTCAGAGTATTTGGAAGTGTGTTTCAGGGTTTCAGCAAACACTTCAAATCATCTCATATTATTTGATGGTTAAGAACAAATCATCAAGAAGTGTGTGTGTGTGTGTGTGTGTATTAGATTAAATTTTTGTTGATTAAAAAATAATAAAATAAAAGGTATTCTACTGTTCATCACGAGGAACCTGGTGTCATGGAAAGTATGCCCTGAGGTCAGCAGTTTGAAACCCCAGCCATTCTGCAGGAGAAGAGAAAGATTTCTAGTCCCTTGAAGAGGTAAAGTCTCTTCAATCCCCATGGACAGTTCTGCCCGGTCCTGTAGGCTCAGTGTGAGACAGAATTTTGGACTGTTCTCCAGTTTTCGTGTCCACCACTATATTCCTCATACATAATTCTACACTTTGTTGGTTAAGACATTTGTCCTTTTATTTGTCTTTCCTTTTAAGAAATCACTTCAGGACAGTTTCCTTACCAAAAGCAAAAGTTAGATGAACCAATTGGTATTTCAAATAATAGCCTATGCCAGCTGGGAGAGACCTCAATGGTCATCAGTTTAACCAGTCATTCCAAAGATGAGGAGACTTAAATTAAAGAACAAAATATGTATGTAGCCAAGGTCATGCCAAGCTCTGAATCTTTTGAATCCAAGTCGGCTAGTACATTCTTTTACACAAGAATGACTTTATAATTTTACAGATAATAATTGAGGGGGAATTTCTGAAGAGTTCATTTTGACTATATTCTAGCCACAAGTATATTATCATTGCTTGATATAGAACTCTTTTTAATATTCTAAACTGCACAAATGTGAAATAGATCTTTCTGCTTATCTTGATTATATGGAAAATAGAAAATATTTAAAAATGCAATGAAAATGATCAATATTTATCATAATTTCACTTTATAGCTCAGCATTATAAAATATTTTAATACTAGCAGCCCTAAAATAGAAAACACTATATTTCCCCCCAAAAATGAAACAATCATAGTTAATTAAGCTCTCAGAAGGATTATATTCGAAAATTTCTCTCTATATCAGCTTGAAATGTTTTTGTTTTGTTTTTAACTCAAATAGGGGGATTTTTTTAGGTTAAGCAACAAATTGGGAAGCATGGTCATTCTTCCATTATCAAAACCCATAAACTAAAAAAGATGCCATCAGGTTGATTCCAAATAACAGCCACGTGCAAATTGCGTTTTCTCGGCTGCAGTTTTGAAAGAAGTCCATTGTCAGGGCTCTTTTCGAGGGTGCGGCCAGGGCTGTGAAGTGCTGAGACCCATTTCCAGCGCAGATCATTTGCCCTGTCATTCCTCCTCGAAGTGTGTGGTTGAACAGACTCAGCCCGGGCCGCGTTCTCCAGGGAGGGTTCTCACTCAGCCTCTCCCAGGCAGGCTCTTCTCACGTGACTATAGAACGTTCTAGGCTTTTGTCTCTCCTTTAAGTTAAATATTATGGTTATTTCTGTTTCTCTTCACCTTGTACCAATCAGAGAGGCTAAATGAGTACATTGTTCATCGGTGCCAGATAATATTTCAATTTGATTACCTGAGAATCAAATATACATAAACACCTGAAATTAACACAAATTAATTAAACCAAGCCAAACAAAAAGTCCTATTCTCGCTATTCTGTGCCCAAACATGAAGAAAATGAAGATTCAAGGAAATGATAACCAGTGCACATTTGGTAAGCATATCTTAAAAACAAACCCATTGCTATCAAGTCAATATCCCAGCTGCCCTGTAGGCTTCAAAAACATTTGCTAAAAAGGACACAATATCTGTCGATGTGCTTTAGTCATCTCCAGCTTACGCTTTAGATACTGTGTGCTATATGTAATTTAGAGGAATTACAGTTGTTGAATAACAAGTCAAATTACTCATGTCTTGTTATTATTCTTTTCTTGCAACTCAAGCCAATTCTCCTAATAGCTAACGATTCTTCTAATTATATTTCAAGCTCTGTGAATATTGATCTCCATGAAAATATTGGGAAAAAATAATGAATAGAAGAAAAACGTAAAGCAATACAAATCTCCTTCTCACAAACTCCTTGCATGCATTTTGATACTTACAGTAATCAGCATTTCTGTCTCTTTTGTTTGATTATAATAAGACTGATTAAAATATTGGTCCATTGTAATGAAATCAATTTGTGTAGCTATTGACACGAAGTATGAATATCACAACACCACTTTACACATCTCCTCCATGGAGTTTAGCAACTATCCAGCCATAGTAAGGAACGATTTTGTTTGGGCCTCCTCCCATTACCCAGCTTTCGTCCAACCCGACAGATCATTATAACATTTCTTGAGGTTTTGAGATGCCAGATACATTAATTTGGAATCTATTGGCCTTAAAAATATTTGTTCTACATTTCAGAATAGTTGAAAATGGCCACAAGGTGTAGAAACACCAGAACTAATTTTTGTTAACTACCCATGTTCCTAATTAGTTTAATTTGATAATTCAGAAAACCGTTCACAAGTAATTCTTCCATAGTCAGTTTCTAAAATATTTGTAATTGGAAAAGAATCAAGTAAATTTAACTAATAAGTCTTGACAAGATATTGCTTTGGACACATCTATGTATTATTCCATCCTATGCTCATGATAAATCTGTTACTCAGATGAAAAAACCTGACCAACAGAAGTTCAGTTTCTGTTTGTCCACTAGCGGTCCTTGTATGTACAGTTTGTACTCAAGTACTAACCCAAAAGTTAGGAGTTCAAGCCCACCCTCCCTCACCTTGGAAGAAAGGCTTAGTGAGCAGCTCTTGGTAAACCCTGGGAGCACTTTTGTGCTGTCATACAAAAGGTCGCAGTAGTCAGGGGAGACTCCATAGCGCTGAGTTTGATTTGGGGGGTTTAGCTATTATTTGTTTGTTTTTTAAACAGCCTACTAAAAACACAGGTTATTTGCTGACTCCCCGTATGCTTTCCAACATAACCCAGAGCCATGAACCCTAACCAAGAGTGACGTATATTTTGAAGTTACTTCCGCCTTCGTTCTTGTTTCATCAGTAGTAATAGCATGTTCCCATCAGTTAATCCATGTTGTGAGCAGAGGTATTAGAGTAGCTTGGGTAGGCCAAAAGGAAATAAGCTTGAAGTTAGAAAATTAATGTATCTTGAGACAAATGACTTGTTACTATCAAATATTCTCCTCTTTAAAGTGGAAATGATACAACTTTTTCTCAGAGTTTTGAAGAATAAATGATAAAGCATCTATCACTTTATTAAGATAATGCTTCCATGTAAGGTATTTGTTATTATTAATAAGACTATGTTGAAATTTTACTACATAGGCAGTTTTGCTTTTACAAAATAGCAAAGAGGTGAGTGCTTATACGTCACCCCATATTCTAGATTGTTATGCTTTACGTGTTGTTTCCAAACTACAGTTCTGCATCTGAAGTCCTAAACTCTTCAAAGCAGTGAAGGTAGTAGACATACAAAAAATATTTGTCTAAATGCTTTTTATATGCTGATTATATGTTTAGTTAATAAGGCAGCCTGAGTAGCTCACTGAAGAGCATACACATTAGGTTATAACTATGACCTTTTTAATATATAACTGCTCTCTACCGTGAATATATGTAAGACTAGGTAGTTATTACTCAATGAATGTGTGAGAAATGGGGCATTATTAATTTTATAATATCCATTGAGGATCATTGATTTAAAATCTCACAGAGAATGAACCATTTATCCCCATCCTGCAACTTCCTCCATAGATCTGAAGTTAGCACTTAGAAAAGTACCTAGATAGAGAAGTTAAAAAAAATAAGCACTTCAAACAGGGGGCAAAACGCAGAGAGGCAGAGGTAATATTCCTTCCATTCATGAGATTGAACATGGGCTTCATTCTCAGACTGACAAATTTAATAGTGAGGAGAAAAGATGGGGTTCCATGTAATAAAATGCATTAAATATATTTCTACTCTTTTGTGACAAATGGTGCAGGAAACATATCATATTTTATTTTATTGATCAAATAATTTATGCTTTTAGAGGTGCATAACTCTTTTCCTATGGTTATGTGAGACACAAGACAAATCATTTAATATGAAGACTCTTGTTCTGATACATTTTGTTCCATTCAACAGCATTTATGCAAGATTTTTAATCCCTTGTTGTGGTTTACCACTGTATGTGGTTATTTGAAAGTTGATTATAAATTGCTTAACCTAAAACAATTTTCAATACTCTAGGGAGGAAAAAATAAAAAACCTGCCAGCCATTCTACAGAAGAAAGATGAAGCTTTCTACTCTTTTTATCTCCTAAAGCGTTACAGCCTCTAAAACCCACAGGGGCAGTTCCATTCCCTCCTATGGGGTCACCATGAGCCAGCATTGACTTGGTGGCAATTTTTTCTTTGGGAAAAAAAATATGGTTCGTGTTCAGCAGACAGTCCTTTGCTTGCATGTTAGTTGATGTTTGTTTGTTTATCTTTTTAACCTTTCTCTATTATTTTTCCTGCCATCTTAGAACTGATCTCCAGAAACTGCATCATTTGAATTCTTCTACCATCTGACTTCCCTCCATTTGGTTGCAACCAATGGGCGGTAACAGAGAACAGATGTAATCATGTGCTGCCCACTGCCCTTCCCAGCCTCCGTCCTCCCTGCTGCACTTCTTTGCTGAATATAGTCCGTGTTCCTCTTCAGCTGTAGATCCAGTTGAAGAGTCTCTCCCACAAGCTCAGCTCTTATACCTTGGCCTAAGGTGTTAGTGTGCCATGTTTTACCATAAATTATGAAACTAAAACCCACTACAGTCGGACTCATAGTAATGCAATAAGGCATATTGTTGGTTTCCAAGTATTTAACTCTTTACAGAAGCAGACTTGCTACAAAGTTCTCTCTGGGAACTGCTGGTGGGTTCCAGTCACCTACCTTTCAATTAGCAGACAAGTGCTTTAAACATAGTACCACGAGATATCCTTAATGTACTATACTTATAACTTAATAAATCATTTTTCATTAAACCCTTCTCAGTTAATCTCTTTTGAATGTGCCAATTATTTTCTGGTAGCACCCTGGCTAATCAACAACCCATTCACAAATAATCATGATCCCAAATCCAATTGAATATAGCATTTAGTTGGTCTCTCCAATTAGTGTAATACATTTTTTTAAAGAAAAATAATTCTTATGTATACCCAGTATCATTTAAGTATATTGAAACATGAAGTTGGGTATAACCAAAGGAAAACAGAAACAAAAGAAACAAATAAACAACATTCTCTGCTGCCATCCACTTATGACTCACTCATGGTGACCCAATATGTTTTAGACAGTGAAACCACTTCATAAGACTGTCTCGGCTAGACTCTATATGGAAGCAGATCTACAGATCTTTCGTCCACAGTGCCATTGAGTGAGTCTGAAATGCCAACCTCAGGTTAGTAGAGAAGTATGAATCCTTTAGGCCACCCCGAGATCTAGATCTTGAATATTAGTAGCTGAAAAAGACACACAAAATAAAGCACTATTAAAACTACCAACCAAATAAAATTGAAATTCAGTACATTTGAAAGTCACAATTATGTTGTTTAGCTGAAATAGCTATTTCTATTAAAAATGATTTCCTGAGTTTATTGAGTAAATTCTGTGCTCCTTTCTCTTTTTAGAATTTTATTTGAAATATTTCACCGTTTATGCAGGCTACCATAAGAGAAAACATGCTATCAACTTGGAAACTCTCTTCCTATTCCCCACCTTCTTCTCCCACGACAGCATGCTAGATCCCACTTTTCTATCCTTAAGACCACAACAACTTTGCAAATCCATGTGTTTTCTATCCTGGATTATTGAATCATCTGAGTCTTTCTTCCTCCAATGTCTCCCCTGGAGACAGAATCCTGAGTCACTGTTCTAACAAACAAACTTGATCTTGTTGCTTCTGATCAAACACTTTGATGACACTATTGTTACTCTGATAAAGTCAAAATCATTGGCATAGTTTACAGTGTGACTCTGGTTATACTTTTTATTTAACAATTGTCAATCTCCCTCACAGAATCAATGTCTAAGTTATCACACACATCTCTGTTGTCTTTTTTCATACCATTGATGACTCTATGATTTCATACTGGCATTCTTACCAGACACATGCCCTCCTGTCATCACCTTTGCCTGCCATATTCCTTCATGCTATTGCAAACATTTCTTCCTTTAAAATACCTCCCCTTAATTTTGGGGGACCTGTTTCAGTGACCTAGCCTTTCCCTCTCACAGGTTACAATGTCCAATGTTTGCATCTCT
>NW_022107431.1:45844939-45851779 GCF_000313985.2 Echinops telfairi | reverse complement strand
GATCCATGTGGTCCGCAATTCGAAACCACCAGCAGCTCTGTGGGAGAAAGACTGGGCTTTCTACTCTCCCAAGCATTTATAGCCTCGGGAACCCACAGGGGTCCACTGTGAGTCAGCATTGATTTCGTACAAACTCATTCAAATCTCCAAATTAAGACAAAGATATGTTGAACCACTCCAGTGAAAAAGGCAGGGAGGGGGATTCTGTTTTTTACAGTTGGTTGTCACAAATACAAAACAAAAGTAAAGAAATCACACCACAAAACAATATATTTGATCTTTGTCATTTATTAATTGTGTGTATCTTAGTTCAATTCGTACATAGAAGACACAGCAGAATGGCTGTGTAGGTTCTCCTACACTGGAAGTCTTTATGGAAGCCTTTCACCGTGTCTTTCCTCCTGGGGACTGAACCACCTACCTTTTCCTGAGCAGATTTAACTGCTACACAACCAGGGTTCTCTTCCTGTTTGTTTCTGATACCAGCCCCAATGGAAAAGACACTGTCATCTCAGACGCTAATCTAGAAGATTGCCACCACCCTGATATTATGAAGGCATGAGTAGATTATTATTAATGCATATAGAGAAATCTAAAATTTTCTAGTAAATATGCATGCTGCTTTTCTTTTTTATAAATGGTTGGTTTTCATTTCTTTGAAAATGTATATGGGCAAAGAATATCCTCTCTAAATATACTTTTATTTCTTTTATACATAGGTTTCCACATACCTTTGGAAATGAGTATGTGGAAGAAAATTTATTATTGTTGTTATCATTATTATTGATTTTTAATTAAAGGCATATATTTGTCAAGCTCTCATGTGATCATCATTGATCTTATACAGTATATTAGGTCTGTGAAGCAATATTTTATCTATGTCTAATAAGTACTTATGATGACATGATTTTTGCCAATTTCTTTTATTTTATAATTATAGTAAGTACATAAAATATTAACTTTTCTTCTTTATTAAATTGATCTGTAGATAATTTTTGAATTGGTGCAAACTTGTAAAACCTGAATAAAACATTATGTACTTCAGTGCTTCGAGTTGATGATAATGATTTATTTCACTTAATGCTGACAGTCTCAATATTAATACCATATTGCCCATTGCAGAGCTGCTAGAATTAAAGGCTCAGGTGATAGCAAGTGTTCATTCTAATAATAAAATCAAAAACAAATTGAAAGCTTTATGATAAATATAAAAACTTTTTAAAAATGATGCTAAATTATCAAATATTTATCATAAAAGTGTTCTTAGTTTGTAAGCACTTCATACAATAGCATATTACATCTCCAAATATACCTCTCAAATTGTTTCATTTTCTCAAAGTTTTGCATTAAAAACAGAAACTTTCTCAACTGCTGACGTACTAATAATCGTCATAACTCCTTAAGTTAAAAAAAAAAGGATGGGAGGGCAGAAATCCTGGCAAGAGTATAGAGAAGTTGTAGGTGCATGAGTTCATGCTCCAAAAATGACCTCTGCCACTAAGCAGGCTCTTGGAGCCTCCTGAATTGTACCTTCCCCAACAGAACTCCAAGGCAGCACAGCAGAACTAGAGGCATTATGAAGGTTTCCTGCCCTGCCCATCCCCCTCTGATCTGAATTTCAGTATATTACAATCATGGAGTTGATGGCTTCAGGAAGACTCTTTAGCCCACCTCACTGTTGTTATTCAAGAAAGTCCCAGATGGATTCCATCAATGCAAACTTTCTTCTCCCGCTGACCACTTGCTGGAAGAAGCAGTGTTATCTACCCAGAAACCTCTGGACTTGGTAAAATAATATCTCTCAGATTGGTTCCAGGCCAGTTTCTCAGTCTCCCAGCACCTAAATATAGGGAGTCTCTCTTCCCTTTAGGGTTGAATAGCCCCCATAAAAATCAACAAACTGAATTAATACTGCTGCTGACTAACACATGTGCAAAGAAACTTTCTCAGATCTCTGGGACTGGATATTTATACTATGATTTGTTAAGATGAAGGTATGTGGCATATTTCTTAGAACATGCTGTAATTTCACCCTGGTAATGCACAAATGTAGCACACCAGTGTCCTTTATAAGATTTTATTTATCTCTAGTCTCTCCACAAGGAAATACTGCTGGTTTAAAATTAGGAAAGGTGTCTGACAGGGGTGTATCCTTACACCTTGCTTATTCAATTTGTATGCTGAGCAAATAATCAGAGAATCTAGTTTTTATAAAGAAATAAGGCATCAGGATTGGAGGCAGTATTATTAACAACCGTGATGTGCAGATGACACAAACGTTCTTGCTAAAAGCGAGGAGGACTTGAAGCATTCATTGTTGAAGATCAAGGATTGCGGCCTTCAGTGTGCAATGTAAGGAAGACTGAACCCTCACAGGTGGACCAGTAGGTGAGAGCATGATAAATGGGGAAAGGTTGAAGTTGTCCAGGACTTTGTCTTACTTAGATCCACAGTCAATGCTCATGGAAGCAGCAGTCCAGAGATCAAAAGATAAGTTTCATTAGGTAAATTTGCTGCAAAAGTCTTCTTTAGAGTATTGAAAAATAAGGATGTTACTTCCAAGACAGATTTGTGCAGCCTTATGGAAGTCCATGTTACATTTAATATCCTTTTTTTTTTTTTTTTTGCAGAACACGCATGCATGAGTTTATTCCAAACAAAATGCATGTAAACATCTCTCTGCGATCAGTAGATGACTACAGGCAAGTTCTCTCAAGGATACACTGTCCTTGTCTCAGTGTGATTTCTTTTTTTTTAATTTTCTTTCTTTTTTTTAAATCATTTTATTAATCATTTTATAATAAAATAATAAAATAATATCCTTTTTCAACCCCATAATTCAGAGACATCAAATCTTCTTTGATAGTCAGTATTAATTGCTCAGGTTTCACATGAGATTATTGAAAATAGCATTAGTCTTTTTGTTATAGTGACTCTGTGTGTTCCCGCTATTGTCTGTATGTGTATCACATCGCTTGATGCTTCCTGCATTGTTCAATACTGTTCCCATTTCAATATTACAACTGAAGACTTGGGAATTTCTTCGGCTCTTATAATTTGAGAAATACTAAGAATATTCTTCTCTTTTGGTTTTCTAACTCAAGGTTGTTGAATATTTAATTATAACATTTCATTTTTTCATCTTGAGCTGAACTTTGAATTCTTCTGTTTGCTCTTTTACTTCATGCTTTCATCCCATCACTGTTGCTAGTCTATGTTCAAGAGCAAATTTCAGAGTCTTTTCTGATGCCCATGATGGTCGCTTCTTTATTTCCTATCTTTCCACTAAATATCATTTTCTTTCTTCATGTAAGGTATCTTTGATGTCATCTCATAACTTGTCAGGTGTTCGATCACTTAGTATTCAATGTGTAAAATATACATTGGAGATGGTCTCTAAATTTAGATGACCTACTCTTATACTCAAGGTTGTAATTATCTCCAAAGTTATTGTTTAATCTTATTTAACTTCAACTTGAACTTGTATATGAGTGATTGTTAGTGTGTTCCATCACAATTGACCTCTGGACTTAATGATATTAGGCATCTCCGCCATCTTTTCCCACAGATGCAGCTGATTTGATTCCTGTGTATTCTATCTAGCTAGGTATATGTACACAGGCACTGTTAATATTGTTGAAAAATGCAATTTTCAATGACTAAGTAGTTGGTTGTGTTAGTCTGGGTTAACTAGATAAACAAATTCCTATACACTCAAGTGTATAGGAGCTTTATATAAAAGAGCAATTATATATTGAGAAAACATCCCACCCAGTCCATATCAAGTCTGTTATTAGCCCATATATCCAATACTAGTCCATAAATTCTTCTTTGGAGTCATGGAGCACATGCAATGATGTTGAATGCAGGAAAATCACAAGCTAGTGGGTATAAGGTCTTGTGGATCCAGTGGCAGAGAAAGCATTTCAACACTGGTACAGGTCTCCACATGTCTCCTCCAGCTCTCTGAGTGTCTCAACAGCAGAAAAGGGAAGGCAGTGAAACTGGGTCTGGCCCCCAGTGAGTTATTTTTCTCCATTGCACCTCCAATGAAGTCATCAAGCTATGACCTGATTGACTACCCTCCACCCCTTCACTCAAGTTCACAGGAGATTATGTACCTGCCAAACTGGTCTTACTAAATTCTATTAAGAGATCTCCAGTGTCATTGCTATCACTAAGCCATGTTTTCCAACTGCTATCCTTCTTTGTTTTCAACATATGCAATCAAATCATGAGTAATTATAAATATATCTTAGTTGTATGATTATTTTTTGACTGTTGAAGTTGGTAAAAATATTTAAAATTTTTCACCTTTACCATTATGATTGGCATGTAAATTTGAAGAATGGTTGTATTAAGAGTTTCCTTGAAGATGTATAGATATCATTCTATCACTGACAGGGTGATAGTTCTAGGTAGATACTAAAATGCTCTTTTAGATGGTAAATGTAGAGAGAGTTGATATGAATTGGTAATTGGAAATGGATTGAAGTTGATCCTTTAGATGAGGACAAATATATGACATACTATGCAAGAATGAAAAATTAAAGCCGAATGGCACTACATTCATAGTCAAAAGAAACTTTTAAGATCTAACTTGCATTGCAGTAAATGCTTTCTGTAATAGGATAATATCTATACCCCTACATGGAATTCTAATTTATACAAATGTTACTCAAATTTGTACACCAAATTTGTTATTGATGAAGAAATTGCAAAGTCCTACCAACTTTTTTCTGTCTGCAATTGATGAACTCTGCACTCACGGTGCATCAGTAGTTACTGGGGACTGGAGTGTGAAAGCTGGAAAATAAGAGGCAGGATCTTATTGGGAAATATTTCCTCAGTAATAGAAAACGGTGGATTACCTGACACAATTTTGCCAGATCAAGGAGGTCTTCACTGAAAATACCTCTTTTATTTACTTTCTCAAAAGCATAAAGACAATTATCCACCTAGAACGAGGCAGATGGAATGCAAATGAGTCAAATTGCTGGCATCTGTGGGAAGAGACACTCGGCATCCTCATGGCCAAGGCGTTTATGCGCTGCGCTGGGAAGCACGAGGGAGGCAGCTTGACACCACCCGTTGGTTCTCAGAAGGGACAGACAGCAGCCCCCAGCACTCCACCGCATCCGTCCTCCACAGAATTGGATTTTGAGGAGAAATGTCTAGAACATTTTGCATCACAGCTCGAACAACACATCAGAATCCGACCCGACACAGGTGATTTGTGTAAACAAAAGCAGTTGGTGCTGCGGTCACTCGGCGTTAGTTGGCGTAGATAGTCCGCGTTGTTGAAACCTTTGTCGGCTGTGTTCCAAGCATTTTGCTATGATTTTCTTAGTTTTTGTGGCTTTTTGTACAGTTTTTAGGTAAAAACCATGGGTCCTAAAAAAGTTTTTTGAAAAGAACCATCATGATAAGGGACTGGTTAACCATGTTGTCGATATTGTTAATGATAATTTAGTAAACCTTTTCAGAAAACAGTTAAGGAAACGCCAACAGTAAACCACGTTGGACGGATATTTTTTAGAGAAAGCCAGCCAGGTCCTAGTGGAAAAAGACAAAGAAGGGGAAAAACGCCTGAGAAGCACCTCCCAGTTGACTTGATGGAAGGGGATTCCCCCTCCAAACAAGAACTCTCTCTCCATCCCGCCTCTCCGCATCCGTGTCCACAGATCCAGATCCTCATCCAGCTCCAGGTATGGGCCATACTGTCGTTGTTCAAAACGTTTTAAACGTTGTGTTTCTTATTTAAATTATATTATTTAACTCTGAACTTATTCGCTTTGAAATTTCCCTGTCAGGTTTTGTATAGAAAGGCAGATTAGAGTAAAAACTTGGTGGATGAGAACGGATTAATCCGTTTTCAGTTATTTCTTATGGGGAAAATTGACTTGGAACTCGACTGCCTGCCATCTCGATGCTCCTTCTAGAACGGATCAGCGTCGAGCTCTGCAGTTCTACTCTATCTACTCCTGTAAAGATGTACAGTCTCAGAAATCCACAGGGACAGCCCTATCCTGTTTTACAATCACTACGAGCCAGAATTGCGTTGATGGCAGTGATTTGGGGGCAGTGAGTGGGAGAGACAGGGAGCCCTGGTGGCTTAGTGTGTGATATATTGGGCTCAGCACTTCGAAAGCACCAGTCTCACTGTGGGAGCAAGACGAGGCTGTCTGCTCCTGTAAGACAGTCTCAGAAACCGCCAAGGACAATCCCTGCTCTTTAGGGTTGTGATGAAACCAACAACAACGCAAAGCAAACTCCCTGCCATAAGTCCATGCCACCTCCAAGTGAGCCTCCAGTCCCAGAGTTTCTGAGACCATAACTGTTTGCTGGAGTAGAAAGCCTTGTTTTTCTCCCGCGGAATTGCTGCTGTTTGCACTCTGCTGACCATGCGGATCAACGAGTAGCTACTATACTACCAGCGCTCCCCTCTGGCTGCTATGAGTGGGAATCAACTCATTGGTAGTGAGTTGGCTCAATATCGTTATCCAAAACAGGGACCAGGGGCCAAGGCCACCTGTGGAACAGAAGATCAATCTGTAATTTTCACAATTACACATATGTAAAGTGAGGTTGAAACTGAGGAAAATTGAAATCAGTCCACAAAAGCCTAAATACAACTTTGAGTATATCTGTGTGTGTGGGTTTGGTGATATCAAGAACCAGTCATGCCATATAATTCCCCACCAATCACCTTGTGCTTTAGAATCACACAGAGCTGGCTTTAAAATCTAGGTGCACCATTTACCAGAATAATCTTGGCTTTATTTTAATTTTTAAACTTGTCTGATAACTAATGTGCTTGACTAGCTACACATGAACAGA
>NW_022107431.1:45843070-45844839 GCF_000313985.2 Echinops telfairi | reverse complement strand
TGTTTATCTCCTTAGCGTCTCCAAATGAGGTCATCAAGCTACAACCTGACTGACAGGCTAAACTCCACCCCTTCACTATGAAGTCTCAAATTGACAACATATGTAACTACCACAGTGACTACCTTTTTTTCTCTAGCTGCTCTTATGATTTTCTCCTTTTCCTCAACGTTGGATAATTTTACTACTATATGCCTGTGTGTATTCTTCCTGGGGTTCAATCTAATTGGAGTCCTCTCAGCTTCTTGGATAATTTTCTGGTTCTCATTCATTAGATTGGGGAAGTTTTCTCCCAGGAATCCTCTCACTATTTTGGCTGTTGATTTATTTGTTATGTCTTGTTTTGATATCCCAATTATTTGATTATTGTTCCTTTTCATAGCATTGCTCCTTGTTCTAAGATTTTCTTCAGCTTCTTTGTTTGTCTTGTTTGATTGCCTTTCCCATTTGTTGAATTCTGCTTGTCTACCCTCAAGGTCGCTGATCTGGTTCTCTGGTTCTTCAGGCCTATTTGTGAGGTCCCCTACCTTGTATTTTTATTCTGTTGCATCACCCCTTAACTCTTGTACTTCCCTTTGATATGTGGATTCTATTCTCTATTATTTCATCCTTTTTTGGTATTGATTCCCTCATATCCTTAATATAGGCGGTTGATTGCAGGGAGTGACACTATGCTGTAGTGGGAATTATCTGTATCATACAGAAACACCAACAATGGAGGAGCCATTAACAATAATGATGACGATAATGTTGGAAAATTACCTTTTAGATGAAAATCAGTATACTGTGTGCTAAATGAATAAAGGTAGTTTTCAACCTAAATAAGCTATGATTTTAAGCTAACAGAGAGTATTATCTATGCATGATTGTATATTTTATATTTCTTAAAGCAAGGATCATAGGAAGAAGCCAATAGGGGTTTTAATAAATTCTTGTTATAGTGCATTTCAAGGATCATGGTGAGAGAAAGTATAAGAGCTTGGCTGTTAATTCAAAGGATGGGAGTTTTAACTCGGTAGTCTATTGCAGAAAAATCTGACAACCAGCTCAAATAAAGATTATATAGCCTAAGAAACCCTTTGGGATAATTTTACTCTTGGGATAATTCTATTCTGTCTGGGTTTTATCTGGGATAAATCATACTCTGAATGATGAATTGGAATCAACATCACAGCACACAGCAATAATGTCATAATGCTTTTCACCTAAAGTGCTTTTCTCTAGCATCTGAAAAATTGTACACAACACCTCATCATCATTCTGATGGGCTCTTAGAGTTGCAAGATATCATGTAGGTTTTTTAAGTCTTGAATCTCAACCTTTACAGGAAACCAATGTTCAATTGACAACATATCAGACATACTTAGACCATATTTGGCTGAATATTTTCATAATTATTAGTACTCTTCATTCAATTCCTTTTGAATAGAGCTCTATTTCTTAAAGAGAAATACCTGTGTTAATCCAGGTAGACTACAGAAACAAATTCATAGACACAGTCATATGTGTATAAGAAAGAGCTTTATATACAAGAGCAGTTGAATATTAAGAAAACATCCCAAACTAATCCAGATCAATTCCATAAGTCTGATATTAGCCCACATATCCGATACCAAGCTATAAAATCCTCTTCATACTCACAAAATACATGCAATGATGCCAAATGCAGGAAGATCCCAGTAGGTAGGAAGTTTTGTGGATCCAGTGGCATTGTAAGCATCTCAGTGCTCGCAGGGATCTCACGTGGCTCCTCCAGCTCAGGGAACCCATGT
>NW_022107431.1:45823676-45841374 GCF_000313985.2 Echinops telfairi | reverse complement strand
TTTTTTTCTCTAGCTGCTCTTATGATTTTCTCCTTTTCCTCAACGTTGGATAATTTTACTACTATATGCCTGTGTGTATTCTTCCTGGGGTTCAATCTAATTGGAGTCCTCTCAGCTTCTTGGATAATTTTCTGGTTCTCATTCATTAGATTGGGGAAGTTTTCTCCCAGGAATCCTCTCACTATTTTGGCTGTTGATTTATTTGTTATGTCTTGTTTTGATATCCCAATTATTTGATTATTGTTCCTTTTCATAGCATTGCTCCTTGTTCTAAGATTTTCTTCAGCTTCTTTGTTTGTCTTGTTTGATTGCCTTTCCCATTTGTTGAATTCTGCTTGTCTACCCTCAAGGTCGCTGATCTGGTTCTCTGGTTCTTCAGGCCTATTTGTGAGGTCCCCTACCTTGTATTTTTATTCTGTTGCATCACCCCTTAACTCTTGTACTTCCCTTTGATATGTGGATTCTATTCTCTATTATTTCATCCTTTTTTGGTATTGATTCCCTCATATCCTTAATGACTCTGGGCAACATTCTGAAGGTTTCTTTCTGAAGTGGATCAAAGTCTGCTTCTATGTATGTTTCTAGGCTCAGGTCCTCCCCTGAAACTGCATTTTGTTTCTCCTGTTTTCTTGTAATGGTTGTTGATGTGGATTGTTGTCTGGTTGCCATTTTGGTGGACCTTGGCACCATTTTCCTGTGAGTCCAGGAGCCTTGTGTTTTCTCTCTGGGAGGATAGTAAGAAAGTTTCTGTGGTCTACCTGGGATTTTATTCTCTTTATAGACAGCCAGGATTATCTAATTAAGAGAGCAGCTCAGGTGGCCCTCTCAGGCAACATAGGTGGGACAGCAAGGATGGAGCTGAGCGGGCTGATCACACAGTCAGCGTGTGGCGTGGGTCAGCATGGGACAGCCATTCTGGCTGTGGGTGGGGGTGCAGGCAGCGGGCCTAATTGGACGTTATAGACTCCCTACTTAGCCTCCCTGTCCCCAAACTTAACAATTGCCATGGCTCCCAATGTAGGTACTCCTACCTCAGTACCAGTTTCCAAAAATTTCTGTTGTTTGGTTATCTTTAAAATGTTAATTTCAACTGGTTCTAATGTATGACTTCTGTTTATTTCAACTGTTCTTCTCATGTCTTACTTTATTAACCAACATTCATTTATTTTTGTATGATATCAAAATACTTTTTCTCAATTTTCAACAACATAAATAGATTCCTAAATATGTATGCAATAAGTGTGAGAATGATGACCTCAGATACTATACTCTTTTTTTATATATCTATTTTATTTTCAGTAAATGCAGGCATATTTAAAACAGCTTCTTGATTAAAGAATCATCAACATAATACTATATAGGAAAATTAGCACAAATTTTATTGAATATAGCATTTATTTTTATTAGCATATATATCTAAATACCTATAGGGTAGTTAGTGAAATGGAAGTTGTTGATAAAAGAAAGTTGTTGATATGTCAGTCTGTGAAATTTGAAACTCAAATATAAAATGGAATTTCCTATCCATAAAAAAATTCAGTTGTATATCAACTTGGTAGAAGCAAAATAGTAAATTTAATATCAAATCAAGAAATTAAGTGTTTCAAAGATCAATTTCTACCTTCATACTGTTTTGATGTCATAATTTCATATAAAAATTATTATCTGAACTTTACAGTTGGATAAACTGAGATTTAAGTGGTATGTGTATATCAAGGGATTTGGTTTAAACTATAAATGGAAACAATAAAATAATCACAGTTTTTCTATTATAATTGAGTCTTTGGTAAACAATCATACATGTAAAGTATTCTGAACAGTTTTTCCAGTTCTATTTTATTTCTCATTTGAACCAGCCATTGATTTTATATCTACAAACTGTCTTCGCTAAATGGAAACTTAGAGTTCAAAAAGGAGTAAAGTTCTATGTATTCACTCACTGGCTGACATGTAACATATGAAATAATATATTTTTCTTGCCTTTTCAATTTATTTCCTTATTTAGATCACTGTGTGGTGAAACTATTCAAACATTCAACTTCTAACTTGAAAGGTGATGGTCAAACCACCTAGAGGTGTCTGGGAAGAGAAGCCTAGCCATCTGTTTCTGAAAGGTCCCTGTCTTGAAAACCCTACGAAATAGTTCTACTCTGGGTAGATGGGGTTGTCATTGATTGTAAATGACTCAGTGGCAAATCATGTTAGCCTAGATAGCTATATAATCAAGTGTTATTCATGGACATTGTTCTTACAGTAGTGAGCTTTCTATTTGTCCACTTATACTCTAATTAATAAATGTATAACAATTATTACAACACATCCCTATGTACTTATTAGGCAACTAACCAAGCATCAGTTTGCAAAGTTAAGTCTTCATTTATAGTTTCCCCCAAAATACTGATTTGCAGATCTTTTGCTACTTCTAACATCACCTTTTAAAATTTTACAACTACCAGAAATATTTTTAAAATAAAGCCTTATAAAGCACATTGTGATAGAACAATTAAGAATAAATAGTATGTTCAGTTCTACAACTGCTGTGAATTAGGAATATGAAAAGTCAGTAGGCACATGGGAGAAATAAAGACAAGTATCATTAATCTACAGAATTACAGGAAAGAAGTTAACCTCAATCCTCCAATGTCATATAACCATACGTAACAGGTTGAGGAGGAAAGGGTCTTCACAGTATTCATTAGATTTGCTAAAACATGTTTTCTTTTTTTTCACAATATTTTAGCTTTCCAAGAAAATCTCAGCTTAGTGTAGTGTTCATCAAATATAAAAATAATTCATTGTGATTCTTATGGTCACCCACAATTATATAACAAATGCTCTTAGAACTTTATAATAATAAAAGTTGATATGGCTTCTACTTTAAGTTTCTAAATATTTTTTCCCAGTTTGATCTGAACTTTACCACTTCTTTCCAACTAGTACCAGGTATTGGGGAAGGAGAGAGAGTTAAGGGTTTAGAGCCTAGCATAAGTTCTTTGTTCACATATTATGTTATTTCCAATTGTTTTTCTATTTATAAGGAGGGCTTATAAGCATAGTATTACATCTTAGTTCTACTTTTGTTCTCTAACTGACCTTGTTTTTCCCTATGAAACCCTATGTGAAACTCCCCCATATAGGATCAGTCCCACTTAGTCTTGAAAATATGCACACACATTGGTCAATAGTGTTATTGGTTTTAAAGCTGAAGCTTTATGTTTTGGTAACTCAGGTTGTATTGGAAAAAGTGAAGCTCTATCAGCTTGTCAGGTCTTATGTTTGATTTACCTTAAAATTGCTATAAGCCGAGGCATGATACACGCACACATATGTGTGTGTGTATGTATGTATATATATATATATTTGCAATTTATGAGAAAGAGATGAAAATGGTGCTAAAATTCTCCTCCATCTTAGAAAGTACCAAATCATTACCCCTACTTCTGTCCACATGCAGGACTGTATATGTCTACAGTACTTCAAAGCTGATGTCCAAGCATCCCTTCTCAGTTCCTTGTGCTAGTGCACATACTGTGTTTGACAGGTTTTCCCTCTTGAAAAAAACATACGATAAAGAATTCTACAGGTAAGTAGTTGTACAGATCCATGGCCTGTATCTTCTAGTGGTTACTTGTCACAGCCAGAAGAGTTGTCCGAACAAACCGAACTCTCATTTCTAAAGCGGAACGAGCTGAAGGGAATTCAAGCCTAGAAAGGACACGCAGAGTCGCTGCTCCAAAAACAACTGGTCAGTTTTCCACCATGTTAGGAAGTCCTGTATGAGGAAGAGCTAACAGTGGGGAAGGAAGAATTCTATTATACACTGTGCGCATTGGTGAAAAACAAGTTTCTGGGAATTTACAGAAAATCAATTGAGAAGTTACAACACCTGATTTTGTCATTGGAGGGGCTCGCTTGTCTAGTCCATGAAAGTTAGAAGACAGCTGATTAACCAGTTAGAAGAGATTCACATTCATGGTCATGCCCAATATAAGTGATCCAAGTGATCCTGAAAACTATTGAACAATATTTCTATCACGAACAAATACAATTTTGTTGGCGGTGACTCAAACACTGCTTCAGCATTGTATTGGTGGGAAATGGTCAGAAATGCAAGCCAGATTGAGAATCATATATGAAATGAGAAATCGCATTGCTAATCTCAGATGGGTCATAACTAAAATCAGACATTACCCTAACGATGTTTCACAGTGTTTTACAAACTGAAAAGTTATTGGTGTGGATTATATTATAAATAAAATGTCAAAGAATGGGCATTCCATAGCACTACATGAGATTCCACTCAGGTGGAGGAATCTGTACATAAACACAAGAGGATACCGTAGAACAAGGACAAGTAGAACAAGAGGATACTGCCTATTTCAAATCAGGAAATGTGTGCCTCATGGTTGGATCATCGAACCACATCTACTCAAGCTGAGTTATGTTAAGTAAAATGTTCAAGAAGGTGGACTTACTATACACAATGAAGATCTTGAAATCAGTATTAGAAGAAAAATCACGAACAACCTTCCATATGCATAGGACACAAGATAACCTGCTGACTGTGAAGAGAACTTGAAGGACTTATTGATGAAAATGAAAGATTACATCCTTTAATACAGCTTTTAGCTCAACATTAAAAACAGAGTCCTCACTATTGGCCTTATATATTGGTAGCATCATGACAATGGAGAAAATATTGAAGTTATCAAGAATTTCATTTTATTTAGGTCCAAAATCAACACCCATGAAAGGAGTAGTCAATAAGGAAAGCAGTCAATTGAATTAGGCAAATATGCAAAAGTGACTCCTTAAAGTATTAAAAAGAACTGAGGTGTACCTGACTCAAGTCATTGCATTTCCAATTGTCTTAAACACATGAACAATCTAGACAATAAATCGGAAAGAAAAGGGAATAATCGGTGGGCTCAATTGATAATGTGATGTTAGTGAAGAATATTGAGTACACCATGGGCTTCCAGAAGAATGAACATATCTGTCTTTGAAGATGTACAGTTAGAATGCTTCTTAGACCTAAGGGTGGTCCCACTTTGTCCCTCACACTATGAACATGTTTTCAGGTATGAATGACCAATCCCTGGAGGACATCATGGTTGGTAGAGGGTCAACAAAATAGAGGAAGACCCTAACAAGGTGGATTGGCATACTGGCTGCACCAGTAGGTCCAAAGATGGCAAGATTATGAGAATGGAATGATCTCTTACAAATGGGCAGAAATGTCTTGACAGCCCCGATACCTACAATAATCACTTTGCATTGTTTGAATTACTGTACATTTACTGATTTTGCTAATTAAACATACAGTATAGTAGGTCAATAGAAGTATAATGCTATCAAATACGAAGTATGTTTATAACACCTCCTTAAACAAATCAGGATATAAACAAATGAAGTTGAGGATTTTTTTCCTTTTTAAAAATTTTATTAAAATATCATTTTATTGGGGCTTTTATAGTTCTTATAACAATCCATATACCAACTGTATTAAGCGTATTTGTACATATGTTGCCATCATTATTTTCTAAATATTTTCTTTCTATTGAGCCCTTGAAATCAGCTCCTCTCACCTCCATCCTCATGACCCCTTGATAAATTATAAACTATTATTATTTTCATGGATTTTTAATTAAAAGATAATTCTATTGAGGGCTCTTACAACTCTTGTTACAATCAATATATCAATCGTATCAGACATATTTGTACACATATTGCCACCGTTCTTTTCTAGACACTTACTTTCTATTGAGCCCTTGGGATCAGCTCCTCTTTTCTTCCCTCCCTGCGCCCCCAACCCACGTGGCCCCTTGATAGATTATATATTGTTTTTATTTTCATATCTCACACTGACTGCTGTCTCCCTTCCCCACCAGTTTCTGTTGTTTGTCCTCTGGGTGGGGTGTGGGGTGGTGGTGATTATGTGCCAATCATTGTGATTGGTTCCCCCTTCCTCCCCTCCTCTCCCCACCTTTACCCTACCCACCTGGTAACAATAGTCTATTCCCATTCCTGGATTCTGTGTGTCCTCTGCTCTTAACTCTTACCTGTACCTGTGCATGTGTTCTGGTCTAGACTGAAGTGAAAGGCAGGACTGGGGTCAACATAGTGGGGGGTGAGGAAGCCTCAAGGAACCAGAGGAATATTGTGTGTTTCATCAGTGCTATACTGCACCCTGGTTGACTCATCCCTTCTTTGTGACTCTTCTGTAAGGGGATGCCCCATTGTCTACAGAGGGGTTGTGGGTCTCTGCTCTGACCCCCCTAGTTCTGACAGGGAAAAAAAGTGGGGGAGAACAGAGGAAAGATCTAGAGCAAAGCTATGGATAGAGGTATAAACATAGGGGTGTAATATGTAAATACATTAATTCATAAAAATAGAGGCATTGGCTTATTTATGTATATTTTTATGGCAATACACTGAGGTAGTGGACTGACTTTGGGCATCTGCTCATCCTCTCCTTCAATGCAAAAATACTTTGTTCTAACAACCTGGCAATCTGTGATGTTCACCCTCCAGGCCACAATCACTGAAGAAAAAATAGTTGCATAACCAAATGTGGTGAAGAAAGCAGATGGTGCTTGGCTATCAAAAAATATAGCATCTGGGGGTCTTAAAGACTGAAGTTAAACAAGCGGCCATTAGCAGAGAAGCAACAAGCCCACATGGAAGAAGCACACCAGCCTGTACAGTCATGAGGCGTCAACAGAAACAGGCAACAGGCATCAGAAGACCCAAAACAAACAAACAAGAATTTTTTTAGTAGATTACCTATATATTCATTGTTATGATTCATGGGAAAAGTTTTTTTCCCCCTAATATCAGTATCAAAAGTAATGTCAGTTTTCCTAGATATTTTTTTCTTTTTCATCTCATAGTTTGACTTCTGAGAATCTTGTAACTCCTGATATGTACAATTTATTTTGGACACTAATTCATATCACACATATATGAAATATATATGGTATCATGGCATATATGCCCACTCCTGGGTTCAACAATTCATTACTGGACTTATATTTATGGTGCCAAGTCCAGTGTGTAACCGAGTCAAATTTAAATGAGAAGCAATCAAATATTCCTTAGAGAAAGCTAAACAAGAAACTGAGAAAGAAGCCTTAAGTACTATGTACCACTCACCTGATCATACAATCAGCCATTAAACCTTAGTTTAATCCGGCTTAAAGTAATTTATTTAAATAAATATTTTTTGTTATCAAAATGTGTTAGGCTAGAATTAACAACACACACTTTGAAAGTTACATTGCTTTTATTGTATCATTATTCTAATAGCAAAACGTGGAAGCCAACTGGTGAAGGGCATATAAAACATGGTATGTACATGCGAGGGAAAAATATTCCACCTTAAAGAAGAGTCATGGGAAGTTTTGATGATGTTATTTGAAGTTGTGAAGGATTTCATTTTACTTGGATCCACAATACACACCCATAGAAGCAACAATGAGGAAATGTGACAGCGTATTTCACTGGCAAGTTTTCTGCCAATGATCTATCTCTTTAAAAGGGTTTACAAAGCAAATATGTCCTCGTGTAAGCCAAAGGATGCCTGAGCCAAGCCACGGTATTTTTCAGTCACCTCATCTGAATGCAAAAGCAGGACAAGAGACAAGGATCACGGAAGAAAAGTGTATGCCTTTGAATATGGTATCGGAAAAGAACATTAAATAGACTGTGGTCTTTCCGAAAACCAAGCCATCTGTTTTGGCGGAAGTACAACCTCAATACTCGCCCTAGCTTCAGACACTGGTACGTGTTAGCCTGAGTGAGCAGTCCCTGGATGTGAGCTCCATGCTTCGGAGAGCGAAGGGTCAGTGCAAAAGAAGACCCCGCGGATGGACATGGCAACTGCAACCATGGGCCATGACCTAGGAAGCATTATGATGATGGCGCACGGTCAGACAATGCTCTGTTCTTTTTATTTATGCTATGAACCAAAACCAATGTAATGGCATCTACCGATAAGAACAATTGTGAGGATGGCACAGGACGAGGCCGCGTTCCGTCCCGCTGTCTATGGAGCCTCTCTGAATCGAAATGGACTGGGCGGCATCTGCCAACAACAGTGATAACAATAAACAATGGAACATTGAGAGCTGTCACAGTGTGGGTGAGCTTAGGCAGCATTGTGCTGAGCAAAATAAATCAGACACAAAAGGACAAGAACTATAAGGTATTATCACTTGTAGACACTATAGCAATTAGTATCCAGTAATTAGTATTAATGAATAGTCTCCAGAGGCCAAAGAGAGGTGGGAATGTGGAAATCATAGCTTAAAATATATTGGATATATTAAAGGTAGTGAGATAATTTCAAAAGAGAGTTAAAATAGTTGCACACTTGAGAATGTAATCTAAGTCACTATAGTGTACATGTAAAAGTTAATGAAAGACTGTACACTATTGTATACATATTTATGTAAGGAAAAATTAAGTAATTAAAAATAGGTAGGTTATTTTTATGTAAAAAAACTACAGAGTAAGGCCACCCAGAACCAGGGTAACTGTTCAAGTAGTCTCAGTGTCCCAGATTCCATTTGTATTCCTGATTTGGCAATTTTTATGCAGTCTCAAAATGACTCCTTTACTCCAGGTGTGAAGTCTATTTTCAGAGAGAAGAAAAAGGAAAACTGGGGAAAGGTAGTTTTCTGTAGAGACTTTGTTCTGTATAATTGATGGAAACTGTGTTACTAGGCCATGTGGAAATCAAGGGCTTTCTTTCTTTCTTTGTGGTTTTCTTTTATTGTCTAGTATCCATTAAGAACCTTGGTGGCACAGTCATTAAAGTATGTGGATGAAAAGAAGTGCACAGTGAAAATCCAGCAGCCATTTCACAGGAGAAGGATGTAGCACACTGCTTCCATAAAGATTATTGCACTGGAAACACTGTGGTGTAATTCCACTCTGCCTTAGAGGATTGGTCACTTGAGTTGAAATCAACTCAGAGGTAGTACATAGGGCTGTTGCCAATTACCAAGGACAAAGGAGAAGGTGATCAGACTGGATATTGAGTGGTCAAAAAAACTATATGCTATGTTCTGTTAATAAGAATTTTACTGTAGGAAAATCTCACAGGGAAGCTTTTGGGGGTGGGGAGGATACAGCAAACACAAAAACAACCATTAAACAGGAAAAGTCAAGAACATAAAAATATATATTAAACTCACTTATGTAAGCATTTCATTTATGAATATCTTCATCTGAATAATTCCTATTCTGGTTCTTCTCTAAATTTCATAGCTAAAAGAGAATGGACAATGATATGTAAATGAGAAGATCTCATATTAAATATTGTGGCATCTGAAGTGACAACTGGCCTTTGAGTTTAAAAAACTGAATTGTTTTTGACAATTCTACTTAATTCTTGGGTGACCTTTGACATGAAACATTTATTTCTGAGTCTCATTTGCAAAAAGTTAATAATTTCCACTTCAAAGAATTCTTATGCTATTCAGTGAAATATAATATTTGAAATCATCTAGCATACAATAATGTTCAATAAATATTTATTTCTTTCCAAAAGTAAGTATTTACATAAGAGGCTATTAAACTCTTCTCTTAAATGGTTAATTTTAAAGAACAACTTCTTTTTCTTTCAGAAGGGAATTTGGAAAAGATTTTTAAAAAAGGAAAACCAATCTAATCTAAATTGTAAACAATATCCTACTCCACATATAAAACTATTTTACATATTCAGCATATTGGTGCTAATTTAAGAATTTTATATACTATAGTATTTTGGGTAGTATGTCTAATGCATCATAAATAAAGTTAATTATGTTAACTTTATAAATGTTTAAAATTCCAGATAACCAGAAATTCCAACTGATAGTTTCTATTAACATTTAGGGAATTAAATATAATAATTACATCATCTACATTTTTTCTATGGTTATGTGTTCACTTGGGTTATTGAAAACTACAATGTCCTCTGGGGAAGAGAAGAAATTTTAAGCAGTATGTCATGATAAAGTGTTTCAGAAGTGAAAAATCTGTTCCTGAAAATATCATGAAATCAATGTATTTCCACAAATGACCAGCCTAATCACTCAACTTTCTAGTCAAAAGAATTCCAATTACAATGCTGTACTGCCTTGCTCTCTTCAATCTCCGAGTCTGCTCAACAATACGCTGACGACGTTCCAGCACTAAGTGGGTCTGTGCCACTATGGATTGACTTGAAAGGAAGGTATTGCAAGCTTAGCCAGAAGCCTGCAACGACTGTGCTTGGGGACAGCGGGAAGGGGGGAGGCAGAGGTTAGGGGGGAGGGGATTTTCCAAAGTTCTATCCATTGCTGTCAGAAGCAGTGTGATCTTTTACATCCTAAGAATAGCATAAATATTATACAAATATTTTCTCCTAAATAAAATGGATACCTGCCTTTATAAAAGGCAACTTAGCATTCTGCCAAAAGTGAAAAAGAAATGCTTTTATAATGTGTCCCAAGCAAATGCCATGAATTTAATAATAAGATGATATATGTGAAATACTTGAGGTAAGATCTCAAATATTTCTTGTTCAGCATTTCCTTCACTGTGTCTGATAACCTTCATATCAGGAAGAGAAAAAACGTTGTTCTTTCTTTTTTTTAAAATAACACTTTTATTGTATTTTGTCAGATATTACTTAATATTTTTTATTAAGATTTTAAAACCCTCATAATTTAGCTTCAGAAAAGAGTTGAGTTAGCGACGACCATAACTTAGCTAAAGTGGACTATCATGATTTCCTCTTCACTTAGCAAAATAGATGTGCTGCCAAGGCTTCATGTTCTCTATTGCATTGAAAGCCAAAGGACTGTTATCTTTTGCATATGAGAAAACCCTTTTCATTTCTGCAATTCCAGAACTACCATGTAGCTAATTTAGGTGGAAGATATTCCTCTGAGAGGCTGATACATGGTCTGAAATCACTTCCATTTGGAGCTTCTATTCTAAGAAAGACGATTGAAACAATATTTTTATTGTTTCTTCATGAGAGTTATGTCTGCACTCTGTCAAATATTTGTTTTATCATAAGCTACCTACATGATAAAGCCTACCTATTATTCTATTTATTTAAAATTAAACCAGGAGGTTTGTGGTTCTTGAGGCCAAAGCCAAGGACTGAAACCTAAACAATCACATAAATACTTGCCCATGCATGCACCTTAGGGGTATAGTGGGTTAAGTGTTGGGATGCTAACTGCAAGGTCAGCAGTTCTAAACCACCAGCAGTTTTGCAGAGAGAAAAATTAGGCTTTCGTTTCCCATAAAAAGTTAAGGTCTTGACAACCACAGGTTTTACCATGTCCTACAGGATCCACTATGGGTCTGCATTGACTCGTTGGCTATGAGTTTGGTTTGGATATTTGAGGTATTTAGTTTACACCTGTCCTTTGGTGGAGGGTGGTCATAAATTCTACCTTTTAATTTTTTTGTTATGTTCTTGAGCTGAATTGATGTGGACAGCTTTTAATACTCTCCTAGATTTTGACCTTGAGCAAGTTACATACTTATAATCTTTCTATGACTCAAGTTCTTTAACAGATAACACAGCATCTGCCTTATGTTACACCATATAGCTTTATATTTGATATGCTTTATTATAAACTAAATCCAAATTCACTACCATAGAATCAATTCTGACTCATAGCAGCCCTATAGAACAGAGTAGAAATGCCCCTGTGGGTTTCCAACACTGTAACTCTTGATAGTAGTAGAAAGCTTCATCTTTCTCCCAAGGAGAAGCTGGTGATCTAGAACTGCTGAACTTGCAGACAGCAGCCCAAAGCATAACCACTCTGATCATATTACTAAGGGAGAATATGCCTTTAAAATGTTTAATCCTATCAGAAAAAGGACTCCTCAAGAAAGTAGAGCAATAATATAAAAAACTAAGAAGTGTTATATGGCTTGAAATGTTAAAACAATTTGCATGCAACACAGATGGGGTAGGGCTATACAGTAGACATGAGTACAGTAAAGAGTATAGAACTTCAGAAAACAAATAGTGATTGCTGTTGGTAGTCACACCTTTGTATGGAGGTCAGTCATTAATAAGAGTATAAAGGGAACAGAGACTGGGGCAGAAAGAATATCCTCTGTAGATCCGGGACTTTAGAATGGATTCAAAAAGAAAGCATGAATGAATTATCTACAAAATACAAGAGTGGTAGTCAGAGAAACTCTAGTATCTGAGGAAAACCATTGTGGTCAATGTCTGGAATTCAGTACAAGGAGCCTGCTTAATTAAGAACTAGTGGGGATAAGATCACAATTTTGAATCTAAGTGTAACGGTTTTAAGTAATGATATTGTAACAACAATAAAAAACACAAGTAAATGGAACAAGCACAGCCCAGGCTTGAGAAAGGACAAGAAACCGTGAATGACTCAAATTGGAAAGATGATATAACCTGAGAAAAGTCAAATTAAAAATGATAGACTTTCAATTTGCACATTATTCTTATAAACTAAGGACTTTATAAAAGCTGCCATATTTGCACTGATTATATGTATACATAACTGGTATACTTGGTATTGAATATTAAAAATATCAAAACACTATAAAAAATAGCCAAACGTATTTGCCAAAATCTTTGAAACCCATTATAAAGCATCCATAATTGAATTTCTGGGTATTAGTGACTATTGGTGTTCTCCATTCCTACACTTATTTCTACAGCTCTGTTCAAATCAACTGATTTGCATTTAGTATTTAAAAAAATATTGTATGAACTTGCTAGAAATCTTTCAAATGAGTGGTAAAGCAATAAATGGTTCACATTAAATTTCTAAGTTTCCCACAGAGAAAATTAAAAAAACTACTTCATAAAAAATTAATTCAACACAGACTCTCAGTGAGGAGATAATTTCCTTTTCCAAACATCATGTGTAGAAGTTGCAAACTTTCCCCCTAATTCTTCATAGAAGAAGCACTCCATGTGATTCCCCAAACCATCCATATGTGCCCAGTATATAACCAATCCGGATAAATGCCAACAGTCCCAGTAACTTTGATGTGCTGCACTTCCAGGTCAGCACTCTTGGGCTTTTGTTGTTTCCCAATAGAAACATTGCAACCTTCTCTGGGGTGTTAAGAATTATATTTACCACAGGAATCATTTCAAATAGTGATTAAATACCAGCCATCTGTTCTACTTAGCCTGTGCATATTAAACACAGTGGAAAATAGTTTACTAGATGTCGATTGAGAAGGCCCTGGATGCTCGAGAGAAGACAAAGGAGTGGCGACAATGCCGCAGGTGGTATAAGTGGTTTGCGTTAAATTATTAACCTAAAGGCCGATGATAACCATAAAAAAGATATAATAATAGCATAGCCATCTATTATCACAGATTTCAGAGCCAAACCAAACATAATCATTTTCTAATTAATTCAGACTCATAGCAGCCATATAGAAAGTTGCCCCCATAGGATTTCCAAGTCTAATCCTTACGGAAACAGACTACCCAAAACCATCTTTCTCATAAAGAGAGGATGGTGGGATCAATCCAGCACTTACCCACTACACTACCAGAATTCCTGTCATAAAGGGCATAACCAAGGGCAATGTAACCGAGAGGAATTACTGAAACCCAAATGAAGGCTGATCATGATAGTGGGAGAAGAGCAAAGTCAAGGGAAATAGAGAAAAGAGCTAGGAGGCAAAGGGCATTTATGGAGATCTAAATACAGGCATGTATATATGTAAATATATTTATATATGAGGCTGTGGAAATAGATCTATGTACATATATTTATAGGTTTAGTATTAAGGTATCAGGTGGACATTGGATCTCCACTCAAGTATTCCCTCAATGCAAGAATACTTTGTTCTATTAAACTGGTATTCCATGATGCTCACCTTCCAGACACAATCACTGAAGACAAAGCAAGTGCATAAGCAAATGTGGCAAAGAAAGCTGATGGTGCCAGGCTACCAAAAGATATAGCGTCTGGGGTCTTAAAGTCTTGAAGGAAAACAAGTGGCCATCTAGCTCAGAAGCAACAAAGCCCACATGGAAGAAGCACACCGGCCTGCATGTTCATGAGGTGCCGAAGGGATCAGTTTATCAGGCATCAAAGAACAAAAAAAATCATATCATTGTATGCTTACCTCCCTGATATGATCGTTGAAGACAGATGGGTGCAGAAGCAAAAGTGGCAAATAAAGCTGATGGTGCCCGGCTATCAAAAGATATAGCGTCTGAGGTCTTAAAGCCTTGAAGGTAAACAGCGGTCATCTAGCTGAGAAGCAACAAAGACCACATGGAAGAAGCACACCAGCCTGTGTGATCACGAGGTGTGAAAGGGATCAGGTATCTAGCATCATTAGAACAAAAAATCATATCATTGTGAATGAGGAGAAGTGCGGGATGGAGAACCAAAGCCCATCTGCCGACAATTGGACATCCCCTTATGGAAGGGTCATGGGGAGGAGATGAACCAGTCAGGGTACAGGGTAGCAACGATGAAACATACAACTTTCCTCTAGTTACTAAATGCTTCCTCCCCACCCACTATCATGATCCCAATTCTACCTTACAAATCTGGCTAGACCAGAGGATGTACACTGGTATAGGTAGGAACTTGAAACACATGGACTCCAGGGCGGATCATCCCTTCAGGACCAGTGGTGAGAGTGGTGATACTGGCAGGGTACAGGGAGGGTGGGGTAGAAAGGGGGAACCGATTAAAAGGATCTATATATAACCTCCACCCTGGGGGATGGACAATAGAAAAGTGGGTGAAGGGAGACATCCGACAGTGCAAAATATGACAAAATAGTAATTTATAAGTTATCAAGGGTTCATGAGGGGGGCGTGGGGGGTGGGAAGGGGAAATGAGGAGCTGATGCCAGGGGCTTAGGTGGAGAGCAAATATTTTGAGAATGATGAGGTCAATGAATGTACAAATATGGTTTACACAATTGATGATGTATATATGGATTGTGGTAAGAGTTATATGAGCCCCTAATAAGACGATTAAAAAAAAGGGGGAAAAAACCCTATAGAGCTGCCCTGCTCTGTGACACATGGGGCAGCCATGCATTGAATTCCACTCAGTAGCACAAGTGTGTGTTCCTTTTGTTTTCCTTTTTATAAACCTTGCAATCTGTGTGTCTCAGACAGTAGCACTCTATTTGGGCTATGAGTAGAAGCAAGAGAGGGGAGACTATGAAAACTCAGATTCAAGAGGTCAATTTAAACTCATTTTAGGTATTTTTATGTCTTGAATTTGACAACTAATTTCCTCAAATAAATAAAAGTAGAAGGGGAGAAAATAAAAATGACGATATTACTAATATAACAGTCGACATACTCTTGACCAGGAGCTCTGATTATTTAAAGCTTACAGGTTGGGCTGCAAACCCAAGGTCAGCAGTTTGGAAGCACCAGCCCAACACCTGGGGAGAAAGACAGAGTCTTAAAAACCCACACAAGCAGTGCTCTATGTCCTATAGGGTTGCTATGAATCTGAACCAACTTGATGGCAGTGTGTGAGATATATTATTGAGTGATATAAAATATTAAAAATACTTTCATTGAAAATTATCATCTTAAAAATCATCAGGGTTACAAAGTAAACTCATGAAATTATAAATATATAGGCCATAGTATTGATTATTTATTTCTGTGTACTGTAGGGTTGAGTAGTGCACAACTCAATGAGTTACTATTCATATAGACTACAAGAGTAATGGTACCACTAGAAGTTGTTAATGAGGTAGTATAGTATATATTGTTATATATAGCAGCACTCAAGAATACCTAATATCTTATATTAATATGAGATTTATGTGAGAACATATAGGAACATGTATAAACTATCACCTTTTATTATAGATACTTGAAAGATATACATTTTAAAATAAATTTTATTTATTAAAATATAAGAATAAAAACCTTTTAATTATATAAGTTGGAATTTTAAGAATGTACTTTCATTTCAATAGTGACAAGAAAACTGTGACTAAAAGTTGTAAAGACAATATAGTAACACTGATAATATATTTGCTCTATATCAGTGGTTCTCAACCTGTAGGTTGTGACTCCTTTGGGGGTTGAATGACCCTTTCACAGGGGTTGCCCGATTCATCACAGTAGCAAAATTACAGTTATGAAGTAGCAATGAAAATAATTTTATGGCTGGGGGTCACCAGCACATAAGGAACTGTATGAAAGGGTGGTGGCATAAGGAAGGTTGAGAACCACTGCTCTATTTAAAACAATGTATCTCTATTGATCATTTACCATAATATTCTCTAAACCCAATGTCCAGACCCATTAAGCACAACTTGCATATTATCAGATATTCAAAATTCAATATGCCTGCCATTTTCTAGTATAACACAGACATGCACACACACACAGACAAAACTTGCATAACAATCTCAGTGCCATTGAGTCAATAATTCATAGCAACCCCTGTGAGGTTCCGAGACTGTAACTGTTATGAGAGTAGGAAGCTCTGTATCCCACACAGCTGCTGGTGGTTTCAGACTTCCCAGAAAGCGGATCCCAGCCCAACTCGTAACCTCTACATCTATCTATCCATTAGATAGAATTCTTTATCTAGAATACCACTATTATAATGTATCCGTCCAAGAATCCAACATATAAAAACTGCACCATAATATCCTCTATGACATGTAAACATTGTCATTAGCTGCCATTGAGTCAGCTCCAACTCCTGGCGTCCCTATTCACAACAGAATGAAACACTGCCTTGCTGTGCGCCATCCTCGTAATTGCTATGCTTAAGTCTATTGTCGCCACTGTCTCACGACATCTTGTATTGGTCTGCCTATCTTTCTCTGACTTCACCAAGAACTATGTACTTGTCCAGGCACTGGTCTCTCCTGATCACATGTCCAAAATAAGTAAGACAAAGTCTCGCCTTCCTTGCTTTGAAGGAGCGTGCTGGCTGTACTTCGTCCAAGAGAGAGTTCTTTATTCGTCGTGCAGTTCACGATACTTCCAATATTCTACCCTAATACCAAGAATGTAACAATTCTTCTAAATATTCCTTATTTGTTGTTCAGCTCTCTCTTGCAGATGTAAATGCTACACTCTGGGCTAGGTGCACCTTAGTCCTCAAAGTGTCATCACTGTTCTTGTGCACTCAAACTCAGTGGTTCTCAGCCTTTCTTATGCTGTGACCCTTTAAGACAGTTCCTCATGGTGACCCCCCAACCATAAAAGTCTTTTCCTTGCTGCTTCATAACTGTCATTTTACTACTTTGATGAATCGGGCGACCCCTGTGAAAGGGTCGTTTGACCCCCAAAGGGGTCACGACCCACAGGTTAAGAACCGCCCCTCTAAATGTACCTTGTACAGCAGCTTTGCTCAGTACAATATTTCATTTAATCTCTTGACTGCTGCTTCCATAAGCATTGATTCTGGATCCAAGTGAAATGATCTGCTTAGAAAGTATACTCTTTTCTCCAATTATCTTTATGTTGTTTACTGGGTCAGCTGCAAAGATGTTAGTTTTCTTTACATTGATTTGCAGTGTGAGTCAAAAATCCATCTGGATCAGCAATGCTATCCTTCATTCCAAATACTCCTCTGAATGTAGCTTGAATTTCTGGCATCTCCCTGTTGACATACTGTTGCAACCATTTTTGAAAAGTCTTCGGCAAAATGTTCCTTTCTGTGATATTAGTGATATTGTTTGA
>NW_022107431.1:45812038-45822723 GCF_000313985.2 Echinops telfairi | reverse complement strand
GGTATCGCCACTCTCACCACTGGTCCTGAAGGGATCATCTGTCCTGGATTCCCTGTGTTTCAGTTCCTCTCTGTAATAGTGTACATCCTCTGGTCTTATGTACTTGATTTAATTTTCTTCAACTTTAAAAACTGAACTTACACAAAGCAATTGATAGCCTGTTTCTTAGATACCTCCTGGCCTTATATTTGCTAATGTTTATCTATCTATCTATCTATCTATCTATCTATCTATCTATCTATCTATCTATCTATCTATCTATCTATCTATCATCTACCTATCTCTGTATGTATCTATCACCTATGCGTGTAGTTACCTATCATCTATCTATGTATCTATCTATGTATGTATTATCTATCTATATGTCTATCTACTTCTCTATCCTCTCTTTCCACAGGTTAAAACAGTTTGATTCTCCAAGTGTAAAGTTGTTATTTACATTGTTGGAAAAAATTATTTACAAAGGAGGTCATTTGTCATTCAAAATTCTATCATATAATCTCCAGGCCATATTTTCCAGCTACTAAACTTTACTCTTTGTTTCCAATTTGTGCATTCCAACCACCAGTATTATCAATGCATCTTGATTGCAGGTTTGATCAGTATCAGACCAAAGAAGCTAGAAAAATTCAATGTTCTCATCATTGACTATAGTTGTTGGGGTGTACATTTGAATATTAGTTGCATTAAGTGTGCTTCCTAATAGGCATATCGATACTATCATATCAAAGATCACAATGTACTTCCAGATAGATCTTGAAATATTTTTATCGGCAATTCCATTCCTCCTGATTTTTCACTCTCAGCATAGTAAACCAAATGATTTTCTAATTCAAAATGCCAACACCTGTCTACTTTAGCTCTCTAAAGCTGAAGTGATCCATCTTTATAGTTCCATTTAAGTTTGACAACTTCCAATCTTCCTGGATCCTTACTTCTTATGCTCCATGTTCTGATTATGAATTGATGTTTGCAGCTCTTCACTTTCATTTTGAAGCATGTCCCATCAGCAAATGGAGGTCCCCAAAGCTCTGCTCCATCCATGTTTGTAACTCTATTTTGAGGAGGCAGCTCTTACCATTTCCATTTTGAGTACTTTCCAACCTGAGGGGCTCATCTCCTGGCAGCAGATCAGACAAGGTTTCACGGTTATTCATACGGTTTCAGTCGCTAATCCCTCAGAAGTGGACATCCTGTTCCTTCTCCCTAGTCTGTTCTTGTCTTTCCATCAAGTGTGACTTGTTAGCAGTCTAAATATTGGTGGCATCCCTTTCAGCATTACAGCAACATGAAATCTATCACTGTATAACAACTAACCTTTGTAACTCTGTAAATGAAGGTTTAATTTTATTTAATAACATTTTATAAGATTTTAAAAAATGAATTTCCATAATTCTGAGTTTATCCTGTTGATTTTATTTTTTACCAAAATGCATTTTTAATGTTACTATTGTATATCTTGTTATCAATTCCTGTAAGTAGTCTAGAGATTAATCACAAATCTTAAATGCATTATATTTTCCTCTTATCCAGCTTATGTGATCATTAAATTTAGTAGCCCATATTTGTGTTAATATCAAAGCTGTTGAAAATCATATTGAAGTTAGAATAAATGACAGAGTACATGCTAGAACCAGCATACTCAGGTCTTAAAATATCCTTAGTGGGTCAAATGCATTGTATTTTAATTTTTTGGTATTTAATAATACAATTATAACAATATATATATAAAGTAGAGAAAGCTGGCAGTGGATGTACATCATTCTAATATGGCACCAGTGGAAAAAGAGGTAGGTTAACTTGTTTTGTCTTGGGAAGTTAAGTGAGTACATTAATTTATGACAACAAAAATCAATAGCACACTGTTCACAAAAGAAGAATCAATCTTCATTTCTACGGGCTCTATATTCATAATGACATGAATTTATTGAGGAAAATATTGCATTCAAATATGAATTGAGCTTGCCACAAAAGTCACTAAGCTCCTCAAGGATATAACCAGGGCCCTTTCATTTGAGTCATTTAGTGATCCCGGCTCCCACCTAACAACCTGCAGACAATGAATATTGATGGAATCTATTTGGTTAGCTTCAACAGCATTTTCGAAGTCATAAATCTTGAATTTCAAATGCCATAGTAATGGCTATTTCCATCTAGTTTGTCTTAACCCACTAACTTTTATTTTATTGAGATTTCCGTGAAAAACATCTCTAGTATGCTGGCCTGTGAGATTGTTCTTGATATTTGTAAATAAATATTTGTACAAGCATTTATGCATCCATCTGTTTTTGTTTGTTGTCATTGTTTGTAGTCATTCTTTCCTTGATGTAGTTTTTCTTTGTGTAACTATGCAATGCATGCTTTGGCTATGCAATACGTGCTTTTGTCCGTTCCCATTGAGTCACTTATGAATTGTAGTGACTGTGTAGTTCAGTCTCCATATTTCAGAGTGCCTCAATGCCTTTCTCTTCTTTGTTTTAAAATACTGTTTCATTTCCCCTTATGTGTATGCTGTTGTTAAGTCCTGCCACCAATTGGTGATTAATTATAACTCTCAATGTATTACATTGGTCTTTCCACTCAGTTTATATCATTATCAAATTTGTTAAGCACATCGTTTTTAAATCACAATTGCTTATGGTCGTTTAGGTCACGATAAAGGATGGAATATAAAGGAAAGAAGATGCAGTGTCAATCATATCTTCCAGGACCTCAGAGTCTCTCAAAGAGCTTTTGAAAGTTATTCCTCAGCATGTAAACATGCATTTTTAGAGATAAATGGAGAAGTTCAAATGAACATTCGTTCAAATATGATCAATTTTTTTGTAAAGGCTAGCAAAAGTTTTATTTTGCAAGCACAACTAAAAAGAGTCATATGGAAATGTTCAAAAAACCATATCCTGATATAACAGTACTTCAAAATGTAGGTGAAAAGAATAAATATTTTCCGGTATTATAAATGAAGATTAAAAGACTATACCACACCACCTTCTCACTGAAGGCATGGAAATGCCAGGATAGGGCTATGGGAATAGAAGGGAAAACCTTAAACTCCAGAGACTTTAGATTTGCGAATAACTTTAGAGATTAGCTCCCCTTTCTTTACAGATGGGAGAAGTGCGGAAGCAGTTTTCCAAGGTTGCAAAGCTAGATCATGATAGAATTTATGCTAAAAACCAAGTCTACTCTCTTTTAACAATTATTGTCACTGTGATACCTGGTCAGGAAAATCTTGATGGGGTCTATGTTAATAAGTAACTTCAAGGAACATTTCTAATTTACAATGAATATTTACTTGCTGATTTTTATTATCTGATTTATTACACTTTTACTCATTTGTAATAAAACTTCATTTAAATTACTATCTTAGACATATATAAAATCAACATTGAAATTCTTGTACCTTATTATATTCTTAACACAGTAACAAGGATCTATGATTAGGATAAGAACCAACCTCTTAATCTTTTTGATGAATAATATGTAAACAGCTATCTTCCTGACTTGCTTTATAAATAGATGCAATTTATAGAGGGTTTTTTCAAATGCTTCTTTGCAAAAATGCTTAACAAATACCTTTGTCTGAGATGCATGTATTGTAAAGCATTGAAATATAAATCAATTATTTTCAACCTAAAGCTAGCCAGACGCTTTACAGCTAATTAACTAGCTGAACTCCAGGATCCCTTTGCAACTGCTCATTAAAGAGTTCATCACAAATGTTAAAAAATCTCTGGATAAGTAAACTCTAGAGCATTGCTGTTTAGAGTAGGAAGCACATGTCCATCTGGTTGGGATTATTAAGAATTCAAGTTAGAAAGAAATGAAGAAAACGTTTCTGGGGAGATAAATCATCATGTGGGTTCACAGAAGGGCTGAACTGACACTTAGCCGAAGGATATCACACTATCATAAATTGGCTAATGTGATTGCCTAGTGGTCAGTTAGACAGAGCCGCTCTGATTCCTCAGATGCATAATAGAGTCGTGCAACTGTGATTGCAACCACACACCTCAACACAGGAGGTTACTCAGTAAGTCCAGGTCAAGTGAAAGTTTGCATTTTTCTTCTAGGACCGTGAATAATGACCCTTAAAAATGTGTTAAACTTTAAGGACTAATCTCTAACGTGTCGGGAAGGATTAAATAACCATTCTGTTTTAAACGAAGAACTGTGTTGACAAGAGTAAGAACCTTGGTAGTCCAAAGGCTAAGCCCTCAAGTGTCACTGAAAGGTAAGTTTGAACACACCCAGTGGCTTTGTTGGACAAAGATCAGGAGAATTATGTAAATAAATATTGCACCCTACAGAACCTAGTTCCTTTGACCACTCTACAACCAAAAGAAAGCATGTTGAAAACAAACAAATGATAATTTATACACATGAATAAATAAACACAAAACATCATATATGAAGAAAGTGAAAGAAGAAAAGAAGAAAAACACAGACTTTCTGAAACATTTTAAGTACAAATTATTAAAAAAAAGAATGGAAGAAGTAATGAAAAGGGTTAAGCAAAATTTAACAGGTAGTTCAATAAGGCAAGGTGTAGTCCTGTGATGATATGTATAAAGACCTGGAGTTAGAAGAGCAAAAATAAAAAATGCTGTTGACATTTGTCAAGCTGAAAAAACTACAGAGAAAACTCCAGCCTTGATTTGCTTTGCTGAAATATTCCATGGGCAAAAAAAAAAAAAGACATTAGCATCAAAAGAAAATAAAAAGAATATACAGAGTCACTGCTCCAAACTGAATTTATTGACATTCAACCATTTCAGAAGGTATTAAAAGATAAAGAATCACTTAACTCGGACATACCAAAGATCCTGAAGATAGCACAAGAGGAGGCAAGATAAATTTATAGATAACTTTCCCATGTGTTGGCCCCAACTCTACACCAGGTAACCACACCAAAGGTAAGATAGTCAAATTAACTTTTTGCAAACAGGTGTTCTTAGTTTTAAGTTTGTAGGACCCCTGAAAGGTAAGTTAAGGCTATTCTAAAAGTCAAGTGTATTTATAGGCCCATCACTGGTCTTTAAAGAAATAAGCACCTGATCTGTGTTAGGGGGGTTCTGCTGACACAGGAGAAAAGCAACCACAATAGATCTAAAAGTGTATGGGCCGCACAGTTCCGTTTATCTGCACCTAACAGAGAAAGGTCCTTGATCTTTTCTACAAAAACAAACTAAAAAAAAAAAAAACAAGCAAAAAGTCCTCTCCTTTGAGTTGAGTCTGGCTGAAAGTAGCCCTATAGGACAGTGTAGAACTGTCCCCAAATGTTTTTCACGGCTGTAAATCTTTACCGAATCAGAAGGCCACATCTTTCTCCAAGTAAATGGCTGGTGGATTCAAATGACCTCGGGGTTAGCAACCAAAGAGTTAGCCATTGTGCGGTCAGAGGTCTTCTCATTGAGTCCCCTACAAATCTGAGGAACAAGCCTGCCAGTCTAGGCATTTCCGTAGTGCTCTTTCACACCTGCTTGTTTCTCTCCATTCCCCTTTAACTCTCAGAATTCCTCCTCTCTCTCTGTATTTTACTCATCCTTCAAAGCCTTCTCTCAAACCTTCCTCTAATGCAATCTGCATCACCCTCCCTAATCAAGATACAAAGCCATTATTTCCATATGTCACATATTTGGTTTATATGTTGTTGATGATTGTGTATGTATGAGCTAATCCCTTTCATTGGGGCTGTTGTGAAGAGCCACATGCCACACTATATTCTTCACCCCAGGGCAATTACACTTCACAGGTGAAGAAATAAATTGTATAAGTTCACTGACCTTTTGTGAGTTGGCATAGATTCTAACTATAATGGATCATCAAGTGTTTTGTGGGAAAGTAGAATTAAAATGTAAAACTGTAAACTTTATTTTTCACCATACGAGTAAGCTTCATCAAGTTCAAGGCACTTGTGCAAGTAATGATAGGAGTCACATAGCCGATTGCTAAAGAATTGAGAGTCTTGGGAATTTAACTACCTCACTATAATCGTTTTTACATTTTGACTAAAGAAAAACGTGTGCTTAGTAAGATATTTTAAAATTAGGAGATAAAAATATGTCTAAAAAGATCCAAATAGAGAATAAAAGGTGGCTGTCTAAAAATTCCCCATTGAAACTCTTGCAAAAATTGTTCTTGTTAAATGGGAGTAAAACTCAGGAACATTGTTCTTGTAAAGGGCTCTCTCGTGGAACATTTCTGATCATTGTTCTGCTAAAGTATTTGCTACCTTTCTCAAAACATTATCATAATAAACAGATGCCATCGTTCTTTGACCTTCCACGGTGTCAGCAAGATGACTGCCTTGGGAGTCCCTCAACACTGTTGCTGTGACTTTTGCTATTGCCATGATCTTCGCTTTTGACGGATATTTTTTTTATTTGACTGGACTACTTCCAACTCTGGGTACTATGGCATTGAGTGCTTTGTCTCAGGATGAACCTGGTAAACTCATGCTTCATCTCATTAGAATTCTTCCAAAAATGTTTAAGAGTCCTGATCCCACTTGTTGAAAATGTCCATGGAAAACTCTATTCTTTTCTTCAGTTGATCTGAGATCAACATCCATTTATCAGAAAGTTTGCTAAACTTTATCTTTTCAGTCAGAATTATGTAAGTTGAACTAATGGAGAGCCAAAATATGACAATGAGAATATCTTGATTTAGAGACTATCTCAAGAACATAGTTGACCCACTCGATACTAACGACTGGGGACCAGACAAGTTGTGGGATGACATCAAGAAATCATTCAGGAAGAAAGCCAAGATCAGTAAAAACACAGGAAAGAAAGAGAAGGTCAAAGTACATGTCAAAAGAGATTCAAGAACTTGCTTTCAAACATAGCTTGGCTAAAGCAAATGGGAGAAATGATTAAGTACAAGATCTGTACTCCCAATAAAATACTTTTGGGGAGAAAAAAATGAAAAAGAAATGGCTATTCTTGAAGACAAATAAACGTGTTATAATGAAATGACAGATCCCTGGAATTAGAAAACCAAAAACTAACTCTGCACTGAAATTTGTCAAGGACAAAGAACTGAAGAAACTCTCAAACCTCAAGATGAACTATTGAAGGATTCTGGGGCAAAATGTTGACTATGAAAGAAATATTGACAGAAGATGGAAGAAATACATAGCAGCACTCTACCAGAGCCGTTTCAAGAGGTGGGATATAATCAAGAACCAATGGTATCGACGGAGGAAGTTTCAAGCTGCTCAGAAGGCATTATCTAAAATCAGGGAACCAAGAATTAATGAAATACTACTTGAATGTTTCAGCAAACCAATGTGCTGTAGGAAGATCTTTGGTTTGGATCACAGCTATGCAAATGGTTTTGGAAGACAGCTACCTGGCCAACCAACAGGAAGATATACAATTGTGCCCAATGCGAAGAAAAGCATTGCAAAAAGGCAGACTTTATCAAGTACTACTATTAATATTGGCTAAAAATATTTTTAAATGAACATAGTTGATATCAGATGGATCTTTACTAAATGTAGAGAATACCAAAAAGCTACTTGCATAATTGAGTATGAAAAACAATTCGACTGTGGATAGTAACAAACCAAGGATGACACTTGGGGAAATCTGAGAAATCCAGAACACTTCATTGTACCCACGCAGACCCTGTAGGCACAGACCGAAGAGAGCTATTAGACAGAACAATGGAATACTGCAGGATTCAAAAGCAGGAAATGTTTGCATTGGGGTTGTGTGTTTTCCATATATTCAATTTGTATGCTGAGCAAATGATCTAAGAATGTGGTTTATATGAAAAGAATATGACTTCAGGACTGGAGGACGGCACATTAACAAGCTGCACGATGCAGGTGATACAACCTGGCTTTCTGGAACTGAAGAGTACTTGAAATATTTACTAATGAAGATTGAAGATTACAAACCTTCAGCGTGGATTACAAATCATTGCATACAAGACCAAACATCCTCACAACTGTAAAAATAGATACTATCATGATAAACAGAAACAAGATTGAAGTTGTAAAGTGTTTCATTTTACCTGGACTCACCATCAATCTTCACAGCAACATTTGAAAAAAAAAATCAAAACTGTATTTTTTGTGGCAAGTCTATAGCACAAGACCTCTTTAAAGTGTGAAGGAGCAAAGACATGACTTTGAGCAAACATATAATTAATATGGTCCTGATCCATCAAAGTACTTTCAGTTACCTCATGTGGATCTGAAAGTGGCAATATAAGAATATCGCAAAATTGAAACATTTGAATTTCAGTCTTTGGCTAGAACATTAAAATTACCATGGATTGTCAAAAGACCAATAAAATGTGCCTTGAAGAAAGTGCAGCTAGAATGCTCCTGAAGTAAGGCCGGTGAGGTGTGCTTAGATCATGGAATTAGGAGGGACCAGTCTCGATAAAAGGACATGATGTTCGGAAAAGAAAAGGGAAAAGGCGCTTGAAATGACGAAATGGCTCAGTGGATGTTGCGATCCTAGTGCAGGACCAGATAAGGTTTCCTTCGATTGCAGGGTTGCAATGGTTCTAAACAGACTCCATGACACTTGGCAACAGCTTTGATTGTGACTTTTGCTTCTGCTGTCAGCCATCAGTCCTCTTCAGTAAGAGCAACAAGAAGACTGTTTCCTTAAAAACTGATATTCGTAATCTGCCATTGCCAGCTTCATCTTCAACAAAGCTGAATTTCTTCTTAAAACGAGTTATCCATTTTATATACTGCTGATTTCTTTGAGGCATTGCCTGCATACATTTTTCATAAAGCATCAATAATGTCCCCATTTACCCACCCAAGTTTCAACATTATTTGATATTTGTTATTTTTTTTTAGTTGTACCAAAATGCATGCTCCTGTGACAGGGACCCTTTTAGTATTGATGTCTTATCCTTAATAGTGCCTCATAGAGATCCTGTTCAGACATGTTCCAACAAGCTAGTACCAGTTTATTTGGAATAAAAGCTGAAATCTATTAATAATTTTTCATAATGTACATTTTACATTAATTTTTGTAAAGCCTCTCAAACTCGATTTAAACTCATTCTCAGATCCAAGTAAGGACATAAATAAATTTACAAAACATAGTAAATATGTAGGTTAGAAGTTATATGTATTTTCTTAATTCATGAAAACTATATGCTAACACCTTTAAAGTTCAAACTAATTAAGAGGTTAAGACTTTCTTAGCCATTCTAATTCAACTCTCCCTATTAATAGATAGCTAAATTAAAATCAAGAAGTATGAAGTTCCACCCCCATTGATTTCTAAGCAAAAACAACTCTAGCTTCTCCTAACACGTGTAATATGTGATCTTACCACACCTAGAAAAACAATGGGAAATGTGAGTGTCAATGTATATTTTCCAGCTTCCCAAACAAAGAGAAAATGAACAAGTTATTTATAGGAATACCTTTTTTTTTTAAGTCTCAAATGTAAGGGAAGGCCAAATATCAAATTATAAGGGGCTCCTGGTTATGCATTGGGCAGGGATCTGCAAAGTCAACAGTTCAAAACCACCAGTCGCTCTACAGGCAAAAGATGGAGCTTTCTAACCCATTAACACTGGCAGTCTGAAAATGCACCGGGGCAGTTCGACCCTGCCTCCTAGGGTCGCTATGAGTTGGCATCAACGTGATGGCAGTGAGTGGTAAGAAAGAGTGGGAAAACTTTGCTTGTAAATACGGACACAATTCCTTGGCACTGAGCCTACTTTCCTTCATTTTAAAAAAAAGATTTTTTACTCTTCTTGTCTAGAATGTTAATCATATCCCAATTGTATTCTTTTAACTCACATTCAATACCAATCTAACTACCCGATGTCACTCAGATTTTAGCACTGTTTTTATAGCTCCAAAGATACGTATTATTTAATAGAAACAAAATTTTCTAAATTAAGTGGGAAAACTGCAGTGATTTGCAGGGTGCTGCAGGGCTGAAGCACATATACTACAATTATACAAACGAAGCATTGGGAGGGATTATGGATTGGTTAAGTGCACTCCCACTCCTACTTGGCAATTTAATACACTAAGCTACCATTAAGCAAAGTAAGTCTTTAATACATTTGCAGCACTCAATCTGAAGTGTCTCACAGAAAGTGCTATAGAATATGCCAATTATGCTCAACATGGACACAACACAATCAGATGTTGAGTATTTATAAATGTGAGTCGATGACGTCTGTCTTAATCAGGCAGAGTTACAATCAACATACCTGAGTCACCACAATTTAGAGAGATATATAATTGATTGATGATAATTTTTACAATACCACAAAAAATTTCTGATGGAATGTGAGCAAACCTTATCCTTCTGATCTGAAAAGCCTCCAAACACTGCCAATGTCAAGAGCAATGTTTGGTGGCTCTCCTTCGATAGGAGAGCCTCTCAGCTCATTTTGTCCTTTCTCACTGCAAAAGAAGATCTGAAATTTTTGTTTCCTAAATAATGTTTTAGATGGGATGATAACATCACTTCTCCTAAAAATTAAAAATGCTGCTTTCAGAAATTCTTTAGTTAAAAGTATGTATGTTCACTCCCTCTGCTCTGTATCACCCATTCACTCCAAGTCAGTGGAACAAATCAATTATAGGAATACCATTTTTTTAATCTCAAATTTGTGTACCACCAGGGCACAAAAAATGTGCATACTTCTGGTTCAAGTGCCACGCTCAACATAACAAAACG
>NW_022107431.1:45808562-45811476 GCF_000313985.2 Echinops telfairi | reverse complement strand
TGTATCATATCACCATACTTACTCAATCCATATGCTGACCAAATAATTTGAGAACCTAAACTGCATAAATATAGCATCAAGATTAGAGGAATTAGAGCAAGGTTTACTAACAATTTGCAATATTCAGATAAGCGAAACATGCTTGCTTAAAACAAGGAGAAGTTGGAGCATTTGCGAATAAATATCAGACTGTAGCCTTCAGTATGAATTTCAACTTCATGTGAAAAAAAATCTACACAATCTGGCATCATCATATTATGTTGAAAAGGAAAAAATCAAAGTTGTCAAATATTTCATTTTGGTCAATCCTCAATCATGCTCATGGAAGCAGGAGTCAGGAAATTATATGAAATAGCATATTGGGCAAATTACTGCATAAGACTTCTTTAATGTGTTGAAAAGCAGGATTGTCACTTTGACAGATCAAATGTGCCTGCCTCAAGCCATGATATTTTCAATTGCTTTATATGCATGTGAAAGTTCTACAGTATACAATATATAAGGAAGAATAGAGGCATTTGAATTATAGTGTCAGTCAATGATGTTGAAAGTACTGTGAACGGCCAGGAGAACAAACCAGTCTGTCTTGGAAGAAGTACAACCAGAGTGTTCCTTGGAACTGAGCATCATGCAACTTCATCCAGGTGCTGTGGACAAGTTAGCAGGAAAGACCAGTCTCTAGAGCAGGACATCAAACTTGTTAAAATAGAGGGTCAGCCTGAAAGAGGGAGTCCTTTAAGAAGATAAATTGACAGAGCCATGCAGCATAACAATATAATTGTGAGAGTGGCACAAAATGGGGCGATATTCATTCTGGTGTACCTGGGATCATTATGAGTAAAAAGCAAATTCCAAGCACTTAATTTAATTTTCATGGTATTTTTTTGAATCTTGTAATAGGAAACAATAGATAACAATTTTTTTAATCTGAACCATTTCTAGTTATAGGAAGCCAGTCATTTCTTATAGATATAATCACAAAGCATTTGTGCAGTTTTAAGAAAAGAGGGATCCATCAACTTCACAGCCCAAAAACCAATCTAAAAAGGATGGAGCAGCACGCTCTTCAAATAGTCTGAAGGAGGTTGATTAATGTGTGTAATGGTCCATCATTAGAAAATACTAGGTACTTAATAAGGATTTGTTTAATGAATTAAGCAAAATGATTAACAGGGAATAACGGTCCTTCCTGATCCATTTTCTTCTACTATACTGTTTGTTATACCCTGAATCCAGCTGGCTCTCAGAATATGCAAACTTAGTTTCTAGACTTTCTCCAGTCTCTGCAGTGAGCTTCTAACTTTAGAATTTGAGAAAATTCACATTTTTGTATCCAAATGTTTTTAGTAAGGACAGCATGATGGTTTGCTACGGACAAAGGTCAAATATACCTGTACCCTGGATACTTTCTTTACCCTGTTCAGACACCAGCCATGTTTTTCAGCACTTTTCCGTGAGATTCAATAAGCCATTGCAATGGCCACATAGGGCTCACAGACAATAGTCATGGAGTGGGAGTTTATTCCAGTGAACAGGTATTCTTAAAGCCAAAAACTCACTGCCACCTAGTTGATGCTGACTCATACATGACAGGGTAGAACTGTCCTGGTGGGTTTCTGAGACTGTAACTCTTTACAGTAGAAAGTCCCACCTTTCTCCCAAGGAGTGGTTGGTGGTTTCTAACTGCTGACCTTTTGATCAGCATTCCAACATGTGACCACTACACCACCAGGGCTCCCGGTAACCCCAAGCCAGGGTTAAAAACATTAAGGACGCAGTCACTTGTCCACAGTAGCACCTCTCTTCTCAACTAGCAGCCAAGTCTGTGTCTATTGTTCTCAGCCTCTCATCACGTGATACGTTGACCTCTGCCTCTGTGGGGCCAGAAGCCCATCACTTCTCTCCTCACCTTCTCAGTCTCAGGACTGCTCCTCTGCTTTACCTCAAGGTCTCCTTGCCCAGCCTCTGGTCCTGGTGTGGCATGGCCCTTGCTGCCTCTGCTGTTGCAGGTAGAGATTTTGAACATGTTCGGCTGGTGGCTCTTCTTCCTTGATGGTCCCAGGGATTCACTCTGTTCCTACTTCTGATTTGGCTATGTTACACACAGGCCGATAAAACCCTAACTGACTAATGTCTTCTACTAGCGTTCACACATGCTATTTACATAATTTTATCCAATTTCTTGATAGGAGTTACGTCACAGAAATTTATATATATGGGAATCTAAATAAGAGGATGATCAGAGTTCTTAAAGAATCGTATAAAAGGTAACAAACAGAAGAGAGACAATAATTTTTTATTTAATTTTGTTAAGTCTTTGGATTGTAAAAGAATCCAGCATAAAGGCATAAGAAGTTCTTGGGCGGGACTGATGAGAAAAGGCACACTATTAAAGACAAGGGGACAAATCTAAAAGCGTTCAAGCCAAAAGAACGGATTTCCTCCAATGGGATGGGGGAGGGAAACAAAGCACAATAGATTGCCATTGACTTATCAACTGCAACCGAAGAATTTACAAGATGGAAAAATAATATCTATAGGTACTGGAGAAAACAGAAGTTGAATACAACATCCCTATTCCTACTCAACAGAGAATTTACATGTCAATGTAGATACGCAAAGGTGTAAATACCACCCACATATCCCATTGGTGGAAGATACTGAGGAAAATGCTCTATCTGTATGGTGATAAATTACAACCAAATTTTTAAATGGGAAAACATGATAAGATGAGAGAGTAGCATGCAACAAGCCAGACATATAAATGTTATCTACAGGAGCCCTGGTGGTGTAGTGGTTATGTGCTGGGCTACCATGGTCCACATGGTCAGTAGTTTGAAACCACTAGCAGCTCCGCCAGAGAAACGCTGTGCTTTCTACTCCTGTCACAGTTACAGTCTCAAGCCCTACGGGG
>NW_022107431.1:45794887-45808269 GCF_000313985.2 Echinops telfairi | reverse complement strand
AGGAGCTAAAGGACAGAGAAACAGCCAATAGGAGAAGACTCACCAGAAAGCCAGCCCATGCTGGGAGGTCCACGGTTGTTGTTGGGTGTCATGGAGTCCGTGCTAACTCATCGGGACCCTAGGAGCATCAGAACAAAGTACAGCCTAGTCCTGCACCATCCTCACAGTTGATCTAGGTTTGAGCTCATTTTTGCAGCCACTGTGTCCTTCCAGCCTGTCAAAAAGCCTTCCTCTTTGTCACTGCACATAGACCAAGCTTTATGCCCTTAGCAAAAGACAGATCCCTCCTGGCAATACATCCAAAGTATCTGAGATAAGTCTTGCCATCCTTGCTTCTAAGGAGCCTCTAGCTGTACCTCTTTCAAGACAGCCTTGTTTGTTCTTTTGTCAGTCTATGGAACGTTCCTATTTTTCACCAGCACCGTAATTCAACTGCATCAGTTTTTCTTCCATCTTCCTTATTCAATATCCAACTTTCACATGCATATGAAACGATTGACAATACCATGGCTTGGCTAAGGCACACATAGTCTACAAAGTAACATCTTTACTTTACAACACTTTAAAGAGGTCTTGTGCAGCATTTTTAATGCATACTATGTATCATTTGATTTCTCGACTCCTGCTTCCATGAGCATTGATTATATACCCAAGGAAGACTAAGTTCTTGACAACTTCAAGCTATTTTCTGGTAATCATTGTTACCTACTATTCTAGGTTTGAGGACTTGGGTTTTCTTTATGGTGAGTTGTAGTCCATACTGAAGGCTGAAATCCGTGATCTTCATTGGCACGTGCTTCAAGTCCTCACTGTTAGCAAGCAAGGTTGTGTGCACTATTAACAGGATAAAAGGTCTCACCCAATATTCTACCTAGACTTTTAGACTAGTTAAGTGCTCTTTGGAATTAATTTCTAAAGTGCTTCTTTCAAAAATCTCACTCTTTCTATGAAAATAATAATACTTTATAATTTATCAGGGGTCCATGAAGGTGGGAGTGTTGGGGAGGGAGGGGGAAAAAAGGAGCTGATGCCAAGGGCTCAAAGAGAAAGAAAATATTTAGAAAATGATGACAACATATGTACAAATATGTTTGATACAATTGATGTGTGGATTGTTATAAGAGCTCTAAGAGCCCCCGATAAAATGATTTATTAAAATCTCATTCTTTCTTTTCAATTCTTTTCTCTGGTACTTGTCTGAATTTTGCCCTTCGTCTGAAATTTTTCTTGTGAGCAGGACAAGATCAAGGAATGGAGAGGCTATAGATCTTAGCCACCTCCAGGTAACAAATAGATGATAGATGTTAGAGAGATAGGGATAGATATGTGCTAGATACAGTTAATCAGCAGACAGAGGTGATAGAGCTGTACAGGATCCATACACTGTGAGCATGAATTACAAATAATAACAAGGATAGTTAAAAAAGAGAATGAAGATGCATTGCAGAAAAAGCTAATAATTTAGAACAAAATTATGTCAGCAAAATCTTTTGGTGCAGCAGTGAAAGTCAAGAGTGGTGGAAGTGGTATAATTATCTTGCTTTATTGGATTAAATGGAAAAAAAGTTGAGAAATAGGATATATGGATAGAGAAAATGAGTTCTATTTGCATATATTATTGAACTATGAAGACCTAGTGACATAGCGGGTCACAAGTTCAACTGTCAACTTCAAGGTCAGTAATTTAAACCCATTAGCCAGCCTTTCTGGCTGAGATTAAGTTGAGATTAACTCCTCCTGTAAAAATTTACCACCTCTGAAACCCCAGAGAACAGTTCTAGTTTGTCCTATCGGGTTTCCTTCAGTCAAAATGGACTCCATGGCAGTTGGGTTGGTGTTTGTTCTTTAAATTAAATTATGTGTTTGATTATCAGCACTGGGAAAGAGAAGGCAACCTTTCTAAAAAATAGAAAAGTACAGTAAACCTTCCAAAATGATGAGGAGAATAAAGAGAATGAATAGCAACTTAATCAATGAAAATTGCCTAAAAGGGGAGGGAGGAGAATAGAATTCAAGGGAAAGACTAAGTGTAAAATGATAAATGGGTTATAAAATAAGCTTTATATTTCATCAGATTATGAACTAAAACATTCCATTATAAGTGAAATATCTTCATAGTAACATGAAAATACATAACAACTTTCATTTTAAGATAAAATAATATAACTATACTCCATTTATAAATAATACATTTAAAACAACAAAATTTTAAAAACCTCAAAATTGGAGTTAGCAAATATAAATTTAATCAAGTCAAGACAAAAAGTAGGACAAGATAGGGCTTTAAATGTTAAACGGTCCCCAGAATAAAGAGGAAATGTGGCTATGAGAGTAAGTCAAATCTACAACTACCAGGGTTCCAGTTCAGACCTGCCTGGGTTTGTCCAACCAAACCTGTTTACACTCATCACCAGGATCAGTGGATGATGGCTACAGACACGGCGTCGCAATAACACACGTGTCTCAGGAAGATTCAAACCAAACAATGACTTCCAAGGGGATCTGCTGGGCAACTTAAGGTCAAGGCAAGAGTTCAGCTTAGAAGGTTATTACAGCTGCTTCGCTGGGATCTCAACAGAATAAACTTGATAGATTTTCTATGAGAGCTCAGGATGATCATGGGGGTTTATCATGGAGGGTTTTTGTTGTTTTGTTTTTAATGGCAACTTGCATTGGTGAGTAAAAGGCAAAAATAAAGTTGTAGTGAGGGTGGTAGTGGTGCCCTGTCTCGGACATCACGGCAATATTCATTCTTCCAGGTCACCTTACAGCTCTAATGTTGTCCCTTCAGCTTTATTTTGTTCCCTAAACTCAAAGAAATGTCAAAATTACAGAATTTTAACACCCTGTGCATGCCCAAACCACCATTTGTACATTGAAATTGAATAGTGACGAGCCCTTTGGATCAGGATTAGGAAAATGGAAACCGAGTCTTCAGAAATCCTACATTGAGCATATGTTGAAAACTGTCAGCTTCTGATACTTTTTAAAATGAAGAGTCATAGGATATTATAGCAATGCTTTGAAGAATTTATGTGTGTGTGTGTGTGTGTTCAAAATTAAAAAGGAATAGGGACTGAGCTAGACAATGAAATGCTAGTCGTTCACACCACTGTCCTGTGTGGTTGCGTCGAGGTGGAAACATACAAAACTGACAAAAATTTGTATACCTCTTTTCAATCAAACTTTTCTTAGGCAGAAAAGATTAAATCCTATTAATTAATACTGACAAGATAAGAACCACAACAGCAAAAATAATAATTTCCCTACCTAAATCAGACTTCTTAAATAGACATATCAAAGGAAAAGAAATATTTCCAAAAAAGAACACAATTCTGAGATTTCTGCTATGCCATGTTATAACTTTTCAGGCTTCTAAGTTCAAACTCTGTTCATTTTTGACATTCCACATTATCAGGAGATAAATTATTAACTAATTTACATCCTAATGTACTTTTGGCAGAAGAAACTAACCATATTTCAAATAACAAAAATGCTAAGTATAGCATACTGGAGATTTTCAAAATGCAATGATTTCCAGTAAAGTTAAATCAACCATGTTAAAAAATATTGCAGATTTTATGCCTCTCATTTAGTACTACTTAATGTCTACATGGACAAATTATTATAGAAATGATTGGGAAGATGCGAATACTTAAACTTCTAAACAAAATAGGTAGAGGTGCATTAATAAGCTTCCAACTTGTAAGAAAAATGATAATATTCTCAAAAAGTAAAAGAGAATTTTAAAAGTTTGAATAAAAATATTTAAAGCGTTACCACTTAATAGTATACCAAACATAAAATGCAACTTTCAAAAAGAAAATGTTTAAACGAAAATGTGTAAGAAGGACTAGCAACCCTGCACCCGATCCTGCTTAAGGACACTCATTTCCTCACTCGCACCTCTATGCCTGTTGTAGCCCACGGTCTCATCCACTGTGTCAGTCTGTCTCATTGAGAACTTTGCTTTTTCAATGACACGCAACTCTAACAAGTCTGATGGCCTCTCTGGAGACTTTTCTTTCCTGAGAATGTGTCAAAAGTAAGTGAGACAAAGTCTCCCTAGCCTTGCTTCTGGGGGGCATTCTGAGGGTTCTGCTTCCAAGACAGGTGTGCTTCCTTCTTCTGGAATGATGTATGCAAGCTTCTTGGCCAATACCACGACTCAAAAGCATCGATTCTTCTTTGGTGGTCTTAATCCTTTGTACAGCTTTTCAATCCAATGAGGCAATTAAAGATACCATGTCTTGGATCAGGTATAGTTAGTCCCCCTTGTGACTTTTTTGCTTTCTAACACTTTAAAAAGGGCCTTTCAAAACAGATTTGTAAATGCAATGTGTTGATTTGTTTACTGATGTTTCTATGAGCATTATGGCCTCAAGTAAAATAAAATTCTGTCAATTTCAATCCTTTCTTCATTTTGCATGATATTGCTTTTTGGTCCATATGATGATTAATTTTAGGTGTCAATTAGTATAGACTATACTTTTCAGTAGTTTGGCAAACATTGGAGTGATAGTTCATCTATAACATAATAATGTAATATAATATAAATCATCATCCATTGAATGTTCTGATGTGAGCAATCAGTTGAAAGCCAGTTGTCTTGAGCCTGTGACCTGCACCCATAATAAATGGACATTCAGACAAAGTTTGCTCTCTCTAAAGACTGCATCTCATTGTCCTCTGACCTCTGGTTCTTGGGATGTGAGGCAGAAGTGTGCATCTTTTCCTTAGTTCGCTAGCCCCTGCAACCACTTATGTCAGTAGAATCACACAGTCTGATGCATGACCCACAGATTTGGTATCTGCCAGCCTCCAGAGCTGTAGGAGCTATTTCCTTATAAGAAATCTCCAAATAGTTATTTTTTGCATATCTATTGCACTGGTTTTACACCTCTAGAGAGCCCACACATATCCCATGTATACATTCATATTAAAGTTGAAGAAAATTAAAAACAAAATCCATGAGAGCCAAATACAAATTTGAATACATTGTACTTGAACTTAGAATGCATGTCAAGAACAGGTTTGTTGCATCATACACTAATAATTGAAAACCTGCTGGATTTGGGGATGATATAAAAAATATCATGCATGAAGAAAGCAAACAGAAAGGAAAGGAAGAAAAAGACCAAAGTGGATGCTAAAAGAGACTCTGGATTTGCCTCTTGAATATACAGCAGATACAGCAAAAAAGGTGAGTTGATGAATAAAAGAGTGGAGAAGAAAATTTCAAATGGCAGCTCAAAAAGACAAAGGAGAGCACTATAATGAAATGTACAAAGACCAGTAGTTGGCAATCCAACGAGTAAGAACATGTCCAACATATCTCAAGGTGAACTTGTTCAGAAGTTTCAAGCCTCAAAATGCAATATTGAAGTCTTCCATGTGAGAAATACTGAATGAAAAATGTATAGGAAGCATAAAAGGAAATGGAAGGAAGTCATAATCACTGGACCACAAGTAACTGGTCCACGTTCAACCATTTCAGGACAAAGAACTGATACTATTGAAGGAAGAGTTACAAGATAATGCACTGGAGGCATTTGTGAAAAGCAAGGCCCCAGGAATAGACGGGATAGCAATGGAAATGTTTCAAAAAGCCGAGGAAGCAATTGACACACTCCCTCAGCTATGCGCGAACATTTTGGAAGATAGCTGCTAGGAGTGGTCTTTTTCTGTACCCATTCCAAAGAAAGTTAACACAAAAGAATTTGGAAAATTATCAAACAATGCCAATAAAATCAAATGTACGTGAGATTTTACCGAAGGCCATCCAACAATCCTTGCAGCATTACATTGACAGGAAGCTGCCAGAGAATTAAGCTGGATTTAAAAGAGGACTTGGCATGAGGGATATCGCTGTTGAAGGACCATGACTGAAAGCAGAAAATACCATGAAGATGGTTACTTGTGTTTCATTGACTATGCAAAGGCATGTGACTGTGCAGATCATAATAAACTATGAATGTAAATACAAGACTGGGAATTCTAGAACACTTCGTTGTGCTCATGCAGAATCTTTACATGGATAAAAAGTCGATAATTTGATAGAACCAGGGAGCACTCTATGATTTAAAAACAGGAAATATGTGCATCAGAGTTGTATCCTTTCACCATATTTGTCCATGAAACTGTCCTGAAATGAAGTAGAACACATCAGGATTGGAGGAACGCTAATGGATATACAAATACAATTTGTACATTCTTTTCAATATTCAAATAATACAACTATAATTGCTGAAAGAGAAGAGGACTTGAAACACTTACTTATGAACATCAAAGACTTTTTATGTTCTTCAGTCTTCAGCATGAATTGTCACTAAATGTAATAAAAACCAAAATCCAGACAACCGAAGTTTTAAACAACATCATTATAAAGATGAATCATAGAAATTGTCAAGTATTGCCATATTCAATGCTCATAGAAGCAGCTGGCAGATATCAAGCAATGTGTTACATTGGCCAAATCTTCTGCAAAAAAACTTTTTAAAGAGTAAGGATGTCGCATTCAGAACTATGGTTTACCTGACCCATGCCATAATACTTTTAGTAGCTTCATTTCAATGTAAAAGTTGAACAATGACTAAGGAAAACTGATTGATCCATTTGAATTATAGTGTTAGTGGAGAATATTTGGCACACAATGGACTGTCAGGAAACCAGCAAACCTATCTTGGAAGAATCACCACCAGAAAGCTCCTGGAAGTGATGTTGGTGAGACTTATTGTGGACCTGTTATCAGCAGAGACCAATCCCTATAAAAATACATCATTGGGGTCAATGAAAAAGAGATGGCTTTCAATAAGGAATAACACAGTGGGTGCAACAACGGGGTGTTATGAGTTGAAGCCAACTCATCGGCACCTGAAGAGAAAAAGAAAGCCCGACTTCAGAGGTTCGATACAGAGATGGTTCTATGGGAACAAACTCTTAAGGGTGAGTTTTCTAAATTGATTATCAAATTTTACTTGACATATACATGAATGATTGGAATTACAGAAGGAAAGAGGGCACTGCTTATCAATAGCATGAGGTTTCAGTAGAAATGTGTAAATATTACCACCAAATATTTTTGAGAAACAAGACTATGAGTGATTATGTATTTGAGACCTTTAACATCTTGTCAAACAGAGAAATACAGGGAGCCTGGTTGGTCGGCCTGCTTTTCCTAGGCCAAGTGGTGAAAAAAAAAGAGATGAGCTCAGGACTTCTAAGTCATTACTCAGCACCACATCCAATACTTTAAATCTGCCACCTATGTAGTGAAAAGAGTTTTATTTCTTGTAGGTACAGAGTTGCTATTGCTGAAACCAAACCCAGAGTCTTATTATGAGACTAAATTACAATGCCAATTCAACTCACAGCCTCAAAGGAAGTTGAAGTGAGGGTTGTTGATTGCGAAGAAATGGGATCCTGAAAAATGATGGGTACACATGGACAGAATATCAGAAAGTTGGGGCATTGTGAACCAGTATTTTTACTTTAATGTGAGGTAATTACTCCATTTATAGCTGCTAAACCATACTTCCAAGTTACCCTGTTGGTGTAGTAAGTTACGTATTGAACTATTGACCACACAGTGAACACATCAAAACCACCAGATCTTTCTCCTCAGGATAAAGGAGTGGCTGTCTGGTCCTGTAAAGACGTACAGCCTTGGAAACTCAGGGGCGCTGTTCTATTCTATCCTATAGGATCGCCCAGAGTAAGAATGAACCAGATGGTAATGGGTCCATATATCATCCTTCCCAGAAACACCATTGGTTTTTCCACCCCTATCTGATGAGATTATTCCAGCTGTGCCTGAAGAGCCCTGTTCTCAGATATCATCTTGGGCACAACCTAGGCTATTGCCACAGATATTACTGAACATTCATAGTACCTACATCTACTGTCCATTTTTGCTTTTAAACTTTTTAGTAGAACTAAATCCTAGCAAGTTCCAAGAGTGTGACCCAAGAGATGCAACATTTGCAGGGAAAAAAGCTCGATTTTTCAAATATCGAAAGACAGAAAGACAGGACTATGTGTGAAAATTGCTATTGTGTGGGGGGGATTATGGTGCAAGAAACATTACATTGGAAGAGTCAGTATTTATTGATATAGGTCCACTAGCACAGATATTTCATTCCAAGTTTGAGCTCCAGAAGTTAGTAAACAATCTAATTGTTTGGTGGAAACACCAGACTTATCTTGGTATCCTGTCGAAGGGATCTAAATCTTAGAAAAATTGACATTTCAGAGTCTCTTTATGAGGTTGGCCCTACAGACTCCCCCACCGAATGCCCAGGGGCAGTATCCTTTACACAACCGCTTTGATTGCCACTTTATGTTAATCAGATGTGCCAGTCGGAACTACCCAAACTGGATTAGATACCTAACTAGAATGAGGCAGCTAGGACTCTGGTGGTAGCGGCCAAGTAGTTACCATACTGAATAGCAAAGTCAAAGCCGTCATCAGGAATGTCTGATTTGTCTGAACTTACGGAGTTGCCTACTTTGCCATGGTGTTTCTAAGAATATACTAGATGGAAAATCTACTAAATATTTACTTAGTATGTCTAAGAAGAAAAAGTCTAGAATGTGTTAGCAGCAGTCTAACTTGAATCATCAGAATAGTCAGGGATCCTCGATCAATGTCCAGTCCTCAACCATTTTACAGACCCACAATTCCTTAAATAGATGGGAAATTGAATCCGTTGAGGATAGCACCAACTTCCTACCAAAATTTAAACTATTGCTCATTCCCCCAGGCTTCCCTAGAACAGAGGTTCTCAATCTTCCTAATGCCCTGACCCTTTAATACAGTTCCTTGTTTTGTGGTGACCCCCCCAACCATAAAATTATTTTTGTTGCTGCTTCATAACTGTAATTTTGCTACTGTTATGAATTGGGCTACCCCTGTGAAAGGGCCATTAGACCTCCAAGGGGGTTGAGACCCACAGGTTGAAAACTGCTGCCCTAGAAGGATCCACCATCTTTAATGAGAGTGATTGCTTATTGGGAAAAGAAAATAATAAAACTTTTCAGGGACTATTGGACAATGGTTCTGAATTGACCCTAAATACAATAGATGGAAAACATTAGTGCGGCCCACCAGTCAGAGTAGGAGGTCAGGTTATTAATGGATTGTAAATCTATGTCACAGTAAGTCCAGTGGATCTCCAAATATATCCTGTAGTGGTTTCTCCAGGTCCTGAATGCATAATTAGAATTGACACATTTAGCACCTAGAAGAATCCTCATTTTGGACCTCTGACAAGTGAATGTTGGACTGCAAACCTCTACATTGGATGTCCGAACCCCCCAGGAACCTCACAGGAGAAAGCTGAAACTATCCGTTCTCATAAAAAACGTGTAGCCCTGGAAACCCGATATAGGATTGCTGAGGCAAAGCTACTTATTGGTTGCGGTGTTTGAATGTTTTTATGGTAGGAAAAGTGAAGTGGAAGCCATTAGAACTTCCTCTACCTAGGAAAATAGTAACCCCAGAGCAATAATACATTTCTGGAGAGATTTCAGAGATCAGTATCATCATCAATGCAGAGCTGGATGATGCAAGAGTGTTGATACCCACATCCTCCCATTTAAGTTACTTTAAAAAAAATTTGGATCTTGGACAATTATGGTAGATTATCAAAAACTGAATGATATGGTCACTTGGTTTTATTACTTAAGAAAATAAATTTATTTTCTGGTACCTCATATGCAACTATTGATTTGGCCAATGCCCTTTTATCCATACCTGTACTGAAGGACAACCAGAAGCATTTTGTCTTCAGGTGTACTACCTTGGAGATATGTCAGTTTCCCAAATCTATACCTTGAGCATGTTTCCCTTCCAGAAAATACCACATTAATCCATTGCATTAATAATATAACTCTGATTAGACCTAGTAGCAAAGAACTATAGTGATCGAAGCTTCTTGGTAAGACATTTGCATACTAAAGAGTGGGAAATTTCTAGGCATAAAAGTAGATAAAAATGATGGTGGAAAATTTGTTTAATTGATATGTTTCTTTAGGTCAAGAAGGTCTTTCAGATAGCATACTTGTTCTCCCTTTGTTAAAAATCATGTCTAATAAGAACTTGTAGAAATGTAAAAGAACAAAGAAGAAAACACTGACTAATTTTTTCCTAAGAAATTATAGTTATAAATATTTGGAGAGGTATAATTAATTGTTTAACCATTTGTGAATATAGAGAGAGTGAAGAGGTTTAGAACAATCCTTTTACCACTTTTGACACCATTCGGTATGAAATACTATGGAATGAAAACATGAAAGTTTACATTTGTGGATTAAATAAAAGTTTAGAAGCTACAAATGCAAGAAAAAAACTGATTGGATAAAAAAGAAGAAGAAAAATAAAAGAAATGATTAACATTATGAAAGAGATAGTGGAGGTAAGACGGGGAAGAAAATTGAGGAAAGTTATTTTTCTTAAAGATGAGAAATATATGTACCATATATACTCGTGTGTAAGCCGAGTTTTTTCAGCACATGTTTTATGCTGAAAAAGCCCTTCTTGGCTTATACTTGAGTGAGGGTCCCACTAACCTGCTCTGCGGGGCAGTGTGGCGGTTCTCCAGTCTCTCCCGCTCACCTGCGGGCGCCTGCAGCCTCTGTGGGTGGTCGAAAGACTGCTGATGTCACCGCTCTTCTTTTCTCCTGCACCTGGCAACCTCTGTGTTGTCCGTGGTCTACTGGGTAAGAACCTGCCGCTTCTGTGTGCTGGTACCTGGGACGCACAGAATCCTTGTCAGATGAATGTCGATGAGGCCCCTCTTCTCCCGCTCTTCCCCAGGGCTGTGACCAATGATGTAGCCTTTACAGTCGTCCCTGTGCTTGGTCACGCCCCCTTGCTCCGCCCAAGCATTGATGAATACAAGTAGCGGTATATCTCTGGTCTGGGGTATTCAGTACGTTTATTTACAGTACTTAGCCTGCTATATTTTATTTTTTATTTTCTTATTAACCCCTATCTGGACCAAGTGTTGACTATGCTTTCATAGTGCAGCCTGCATTAGGGCTCATAATATGCACGCTGCATCGTGTACGCACTGTTACTGCATGTATTGTGTTAAGACTTCCCATACATATGCGGTAATGCTGTGTATGCAGTTATACGGTGCATGCAGTAACACAATGAGTACACAATTCAGCATGTATACTATGAGCCCCAACACAAGCTGCTGTATGCCAACAGTCATGTCATCAAATTCTGGAATATCATCAGCCTATGATAGGCCTCAAGCTATATAGGCTGCGTTGTGTACATGCAGTAAGGCAGCGTATGTAGTGATGCAGCGCATGCAGTAACACAGCATGTGTAGTATGAGCCCTAACACAGGCTGCTCTATGCAAACAGTCATGTCAGCTCCCTTGGTGATCCAGCAGGTGTTGGGTCTTGTGGTGTCTTTTGAGTACAATTCTTTTCTTTTTTTTGGGGGGGGGGCGGTATCTGATTTCCGTGGGAAATATCTGTCTTTCTGAATTCTACAATTGATTTTACTTGTTTATATGAATACTGGTAATTGCTGGTATGTCACCGTTTTTACTGTAAATTGACCTCTTTTAAGAGCTATAACTAGGGTTTATTTTTGGAGTAGGGCTTCTGGAATACTTTGAGAATTCAATTGCTATGGTATGGCATTCTTTATCAAAGTCTAGTTGTTGTTGTTTTTAAATCCTGTTAGAAATGGGTCCCAATACTTGCAATCCTGCACCAAATCAAAAAAGCAGGTCATACGAAGCTGGTTTCAAACTTAAGGTTGTGTCAAGAGCAGAAGAAAACAAGGACAGTATTGCACGTGGGGAATTTTGTGTTGATGAAATACAAGTGAGGGAGGGAGTGGTGGACAAATGAAAGCTGGCTTGAAAAAGATGCCAAAGGCAGAAAGAAAAGCTCGACAAGGTTTACCAACCTCATGCGGGGCTCTGGAGCCTGGATTGCAGAAATGGGTTATGAAGTGTTGTCAAAATGGTTATTGTGTAACACGCATGGGAATTAGCTTACATGCCCTTCAAATGGCTAAAGAGGACAAATTAAAAGCACCAGGCATTGAAAATGTTGTTGCATCAGCAGGATGGTGTACCCGCTTCATGAATAGGTTTGCACTATGTCGGTGGCAAAGAACAAAGATTTCACAGAAGTTGTCAAAAGACCTTGATGAGCAAGTGGTGTCATTCCATTCATTCATCATAAAACAAAGAAGGATCCATAACTATGATCTGGGAGATAGTGGGAATATGATTGAAACACCTATGAACTTTGATCTTCCAAACAACAGAACTGTGGCAAGTTTGAGAGACAAAACTATGTTACTCAGAACCACAGGAAATGAAAAAAGAAACCATTTCACAGTCGTTCTGTCGTGTTTGCCTAATGGAACTAAGCTGCGGCTGTCATTATTTTTAAAAGAAAGACCTTGTTCAAATTCCCATCACGAATTACAGTGCACGCACATATTATGGGCTGGATGGATGAAGATGAAACAAAAAAAAATGGCTGGATGAAATTTGGAACAGATGACCAGGAGCAGCCTTAAAGGAAAAAACATCATTGTTAATTTGGGATATGTTCAGAGCCCACACATCTGATTACATAAAAAAATTGTGGAGCAGAGCAAGGAAGTCCCAAGGGAGTACCAAAAATAGACTTGGGGCCAGGCCGTGGCACCCCATCAGACTTGACCAGAAAACTCTCCTAAAGGTCAATAAACAGACCTTGAACAATTTACAAGCTTTTCTTTTTTTTTTTTTTGTCATTGGTTTGTTTTTGTTATTGTCATCTTGCTTTCTTTTGCAACTCTGTTTTGCTCTGTCCTGATTTTTTGGTGCATATTATTAACTCTGCATATGGTTCCCGGGGGACATGGGAGAGGGAGAGCAGGGCGAAAGGAAGTGGTGTTACCTAACCCAGGGACAAGGGAAAACAAGTGATCCTAAATAAGTGGCAAGAAAGGTATAAGAGGCCTGATAGGGATTGATCAAGGGCAATGTAACCGAAAGAAATTACTGAAACCCAAATGAAGGCTAGATATGATAGTGGGACAAGAGGAAAGTAAAAGGAAATAGAGGAAAGAACTAGGAGGCATTTATAGAGATCTAAATACAGGCATGTACATATGTAAATATATTTATAAGTGATTATGGGGAAATATATCTTTGTGCATAAATATAGGTTAGGTATTAAGGTAACAGATGGACATTGGGTTCAAGTACTCCCTCAAAGCAAGAACACTTTATTTTATTAAACTGGAATTCCAATATGCTCACCTTCCCAACACGATCGCTGAAGACACATGTGTGCATAGCAAATGTGGTGAAAAAAGCTGATGGTGCCCAGCTATCAAAAGATATAGCTTCTG
>NW_022107431.1:45791625-45793442 GCF_000313985.2 Echinops telfairi | reverse complement strand
CTTATACTCGAGTCAATAAGATTTTCCAGTTTTTTTTGTGGTAAACTTAGGTGTTTCAGCTTAAATTCGGGTCAGCTTATATGGAAGAATATACAACATATAGACTCAGATAAAATAGCAGTAAAAGAGAGAAAGAAGAAGATATTTAATATAGAAGAGATAACTGATTAAGGTGGTACTGAATATGAAGGAAGATCAAATTTAAGTGATAGGCCATTTAGGCTTTGAGAGAATAGAAAAGAAGGGGGGAGGGGCGAGGATGACTACATTTATCTCTGTGAGGAAAACAAATGCAAATAAGACTAAGGTACTGCCTCTCTAAAATGTGTTGAATCCATCAACTTTATCTCCATCTTTAGAATTAAGCTATCACCATTGCCTTTCTAGGCTACATCAATAGAATCCTAATTGGTCTACAAAATTCCATCACACTGTATTCTCATTCCATTCCCCATAGGAAACTTATTGATATGCAAATTGATTGTTACTTTTGGTTTAACCCCAAGACAGCTTCTCATTACATTGAAAATAATAACAGATATCTACGCATACCTTTAGCATTGTCTGTAAGAGCAGATCACTGATTATATTCTATATACAATTAGCATAATTGCTTCTTTTTCTCATTATTATTCAGTCAAGTTGGTTTTCCTACAGATTCCTTAGCATAACTACTTCTCTTTTTTGGTAAGACCTCTGTTACCTCTGTTCCCTGTACATGAGACTCTTCTTAATACCCTATATATAACTGGTCCTTTCTAATTTTCCAGCTCTCCCCAGAGAACTTCAGTAATCAGCCAGTATAAATGAGACCACTGTCCTCTCAAAGCTTCTTTTCTGCAATTTCTTATATTTTATTCATTTATTTATTATTTGGTTATTTGTTTTTTACTGGAGCAGCAGACACTGTCAGTACACAGAAATACGCAGTAAATATCTGTGTCATGATCCCACATGAGGCAAAATATTGATGATAACTGAGATCCTGCATTTGTGTGTGTGTGTCCACACGAATTAAGAATCAAATTCAGTTATTGAAAGTGATTCATATGTTATGGACTAGAATACCTGAAATTATTGGCATATAATTGAAATAGAAGAAATATTTTGCTACAGACCATTAAAAAGATCAGTGAGTTTTCTCAGAGGAAAACTTACGGTTTTTCTGAAGATTTTTTAAAAGAAGCTAAACTTTGTAGAATGAATAAGATCCAGTTATGTGAAGCTTGTGTGTGTCATGCAGACAGAAGAACAGTGACCGATGGAGCTAAACAGGGGTCTGAGAATCTCTTGGTAACACTCTCAGAAGTATTTGCTTCATGTTGTGAAGATTGTATTGTTCTTTTAATTTAGTGTATCAATTATGTTTGCTTGTTTTAAGTTTGAGGATTAGGTGTGAGAAAATACTTATATAAAGAGCACCACATTTCTCTGCTTTAAAATTTCTCTTTTAAAATGTACAGAAGAACAAAGTTTAAATTTAAGAATTTATACCTTCATCCCTTACATTCACAAAAGCAAGCACTTAATTTTTTAGTCATCTTGGTGATCCATCATTTCTAATATTATTTGGCCCATATTCTTTGATCTAACAAATTGAGAAGCTATCACCTGACTTTTGTCTACTCATTCATTCCTTCTTTCAATACAATCATAGGATTACTCTAAATTTTCTTTCCTGACCTTTTCAACCAGACATGAGAAAATTAAAGCTTCATTTCTTAGCTCATCAACCACAGGGAGGATCTTTTGACCCTAATTTTATAAGAAAAAAGCCTTAACACCTTCACTATTTCTGCCCCTATTTTTTTTTTTTT
>NW_022107431.1:45782842-45790918 GCF_000313985.2 Echinops telfairi | reverse complement strand
ATGGACAAATTTCAGAGGAGCTTCCAGACTAACTAAAACAGTTTAGGAAGAAAGAATAGGCTGTCCACTTCTAAGGGGTTTGCAACTGAAGCCCTTACAAATGGGAGTAGAACTTTACCTGTAGAGTATCAGTGAGAGAAAGGAAGATTTGTAATGAGATGGAACAGCACCATAGTTACAACAATGGGTTCAGATATCATAATCGTGAGAATGGTGAAAGACCAGGCAATGTTCTGATCTGTTGTACTCAAAGACACAAGCAGGATGTCCAAAGCTGGGTACCACGAAGCTCAGCCCTCCTTTAGTTTAGAATCTCACACTGGAGGGTTTTTTGTTTTTTTTTTCATTAAATGCTTTACTAGATAACACATAATGCTAATTAATAAATATAGAGAGATGAAGCAATAACAATGAAAAAAACATTAAAAAAATACAATTAAAAACAAGAAATAAGAAATTAGCATTGTATGGTCATTTACTACTAACTTTTTAAAATCAGTTTTTATAAAATCCATATAAGATCAGTAAGCACAAATGAAATCAAATTTCAAGTAATGTTATTTAAATGCAATGTATTAACGTTAGAAATTATGATGAGCTTTACATTTTTAATGCTAAATATTAAGAAGAAAAGTCATAATTCCATAAACCACTCCATAGTCTATAAGAAATGGAAATAGATTTATCAGGATAATTTAGAGAATATACTATAAAAATATTACCCATCATTATTTGTAAGGTAAAAAGCAAACCGAATTCATTGCCATCAAGTCAATTCCAACGATAGAAACACCCCTGTAGGTTTCTGAGACTAGCTCTGTGGGAGTAGAAAGCCCCATCTTCTTCCCATGGGGCATCTAGTTCTTTTGAACTACTCACCCTGCAGTGAGCAGGCCGACATTTAACCACTACATCTTCAGTGCTCCTAGTTATGTGATGTAGTCAAACAAAATTAATTGCTTTAAATATTTTAGTGAGTAGAAAAATTAAGAATAAATCATGTAAAATGTTAAATTACAGAAAGAAATTAAAGCAGAAAGAATTGAATGATAAAGCAAGAATTAACAAATTAGAAAATATTTTTTAGACTTCTGCCAACAATGAAATCCATGATTGGGTTATATAAAAATTACAGAAGCAAACATTTTTGGTAAATTGAGTTAAGAAAAACAGTGTAAAAAACACATGCAAGCAAATTTATAATATATGGCACTATACACAGATATGAATGATATTTTAAAAGTGTAAGTATAAGATGATTTAAAAGTATAGCAAAGCTAATAACTTTTAAAACTATGAAATGGACAAATGCCTGAGAAACTGTAAAAAGCCAAAATTTACTTCAGAAACAATGGAAAACCTGAATAGTTGTTAAACAAAGACTGTTAACCATTAAAATTAATTTTCGCCTTATTTTTTTAATACCTACACACAAAAATCCACCACTTGTCCTTCAGTTTCTCAAACCTGGGTGACTTAAGTGTTGCTGTGATGCAGGAAGCTATGTCACTGGTATTTCCAATGTCACCAGGGTCACCCAAAGTGAACCGATTCTAACAACACTTCCAGACTAAGAATAGACAATGAAGAGGAACTCAGCTCCCCACTTTGAAGGAGAAAGCTGCTGCACACCTTATGCATAGCTTCAAAACATTATCAGATCCTGAAGATCTAAAGAACAGAAGTAAAACATGTTCAGTGATAGTGCCAGAGGATGGGTCTCTCAGATCAGAGAGCACTAGAATAGTAACTGAGCAGGAGCTGATTTTTCAGAGTGAAGTCAACCAGGATAACGTGATTCAGATAGTAGGACCTATAAGAATGGAGCCATAAGGATTTTCATTTGCTGGTGGGACATGATTCTAGGTAAGGAGAAAGAGTTGCAAAAATCTGCAAATGGTTAGAACTTGGAATGTGCTAGGTATGAACCTAGCGAAATTAGTCGTAATCAGAAGTGAAATGGAACTCATAAAATCGATATCCTAGGCATCGGTGATCTGAAATGGACTGGTTTAGGTCATTTCGCTCAGAAAAATTACATGTTGCTAAGCCAGGAATAGAGCAAAAGGCATAGTGTGGCATTCATAGTCAAAAATGGCATTGTAAAATCTATCATAAAGTAAAAGTCTATCTGTGATGGTATTTTATCTTTCCACCTTCAAGGAAACCCAATCAATACAACTATTATGCAAATTTATGGACCAACCCTAAAAGCTAGTGATGAAGAAATTGAAGAATTCTCCCAAGGACCTCAGTCAGAAATTGATCAAACATGTAATCAAGATGCTTTGATCGGTGTTGCTGACTGAAATGCAAGTTGGAAACAAAGAAGAAGGAACAGAAGTTGGAAATACGGACTTGGTAATAGAGCTGAACCTGGAGATAACACGATAGAAATTTGCAAAAACAGTAACTTGTTCATATCAAATACCATTTTTTTAAACATTTTATTAGGGGCTCATACAACTGTTATCGCAATCCATACACACATCAATTCTGTAAAGCGCATTTGTACATCATTCTCAAAACATTTTTCAATAACACACACACTGCCCCAGATGGCATTGACTACATCAGTGGGAAAAGAAGATGGAGAAGCTCAATATCAGAAGATAAATTGAGACCAGGACCTTACTGTAGAACAGGACCTCACTGCAGAACAGACGATCTGTTTTTCGTATGTAACTTCAGGATAAAGCTGAAAAAGTGTCATGAGAGACAAAATATGCACTCTTGTAAAACGCACCTGAATTTGGGAACATTTCAAGAACAGATTTAATGCATTGAACACAAAAGACAAAGGCCTGAGGCGCTGCGGGAGGACACTAAGGTCATCATTCACGAGAAAGAAAAGGGACATTAACCAGGCAGGAAAAGAAAGAAAAGATCAAAGCGGATGTGAGCAGAGACTGCACCTCATAGACCAGCTGAAGCAAATGGAGGAAGGGGTCGGGTCAAAGGGCTGAACAGAACATTGCAAAGGGCACCTGGAGAACACAAAGCCGAGTATCACAATGCCGTGTGTCAGGTTTATAATTAGGAAACCAAAAGGGAAGACCAGAGTCAGCATGTCTCAAACAGAAAGAACCGGAGGAAACCCTCATGAAACCGTCAATGAACAAACTCTTGAATGCTGCAGGAAGCATCGAGAGAAGATGAGAAGAATACACAGACTCGCTGTACCAAAAAGGACTAGTTGACAGTCCATCAGGAGGCAGTTTGTGAGAAAGGACCAATGGCGCTGAAGGAAAAAGCTCAAACTACACTGAAGGCATTAGTCAAAAACAAGGCTCCAGGAATTCAAGGAATACCAACTGAAATGTTTCAGCAAGCTGCTGACGCACTGGAAGCACTCCTCCGTCTAAGTCAGGAGACTGCAACTTGGCCAACTGACGAGAAGACATCCGTATATGTGTCCGTTCCAAAGCATGGTGACATCACAGAATGCCCCAATTGTAGAACAATATCATTGATATTACACTCAAGCAACATTTTCTTAAGATCATCCAACAAGAGTCACAGCAGTATATTGACAGGCCATGACCAGAAGTTCAGTCCAGATTCAGAAGAGGATGTGAAACAAGGGATTCTCATTGCTACTGTCAGATAGATCTTGGCTCAAAGCAGAGGATACCAGAAAGGTGTCCACTTGTGCTTTATAGACTATGCAAAGGCGTTTGACTTTGCGAACCATAATAAGCTATGGGAAACCTTGAGAAGAATGGGAAGTCCAGAACTATTCATGGTGCGTATGAGGAACGTGTCCATGGAGCAGGAGGCAGTTGTGAGAACAGGGAAGGGGGATACTGCATGGTGGAAAGTCAGGACAGGTGTGCACCAGGGTTCAATCCTCTCACTGTACCTGTTCAATCATGTGCTGTGTAAGCATCATCAGAGATGCCGCATTATATGAAGAAGAACGTGGCCTCATGATCAGAGAGGAATGCTTTATTACAATCTGTCCTGTGCAGATGATAAAGCTCCGCTTGCTGAATGTGAGGAGAACTTGGAAGCACTTGCTGAATTTCTCGAGATGACAACTTGAGGCTTGATTTTTTTTCTTCCATTCTTCTGTTAAGGTTTGCTGAGCATGGGCTGCCCTTGTGGATTTCTAAGTATCGGCCTTTGAACATTCCACATAGCATATTTGCCTTTGTCTTCTTGAGCTTCACATTTAACCTTTTTCTATTCAGCTCGTTGACTTCATCTTTTCCTCCAGGTGCTTTAGCTAGTGCATGATGAAGAGCAAGTTTCAGGGGCTCTTCTGACATCCACTTTAGTCTTTTCTTTTTCTTCTGTCTTTTTGATAACGCTTTTCTTTCTTCATGAATGATGGTCTTGATATCCTCCCACAGCTCACTGGGTCTTCTGTCGTTAGAGATTGATGAATCAAATCTGTTCTTAAAGTGTTTTCAGAGTTCAGGTGAGATAGACACAAGTTCATGTTCTGGCTCTCATAGACTTGCTTCCATTTCCTTCAGCTTCACTCGGAGTTACACATGAGCAACCGAGGGTCTGTTTCACACTTAGCCCCTGGTCTGATTTAACTACTGATATTGAACTCTCCATCTTCCTTTCCCACAGTTGTGGTCAATTTGATTTCTGTGTATAACATCTGAAGAAGTCCATTTCTATAATGCTACCCTTTGTGTTGCTGAAAAAAGATATTGGTTATGATCTTAATAGAAGCTGATTAAAATAAGGTAGGCAAATATGTCACTCAGTCCTACATATATACTTTTATGGGGATAGTTCAGCCTTTAAATTATAGTCATGCATTTTTCTCAAAATAATAAATTACTCAGTTATAAGCACTAACAATATTGTAAAATACTAACAACAGTTAATAACAAAGAAACAATGTTAGTTTTTTTTATTTTTATTGAGGATTCTATACTTTGTGTTATAGTTGGAAATGTACTAGATCGTGATACAGTTTGCTTTGATGGTGTTCCAGGAACGTTAACAATTCACTATATCCTCTCCTTATGGAGCATTAGTCAAAAAATAAAAAGTCTAAGCAAACTCACTGCCATCGAGTCAATGCGGGCTCAGAGTGACTTTATCAGGCAGTGTAGGAGTGCCCATGTGTGTTTCTGAAAATATAACTCTTTACGGGAATACAACACCCTGGATTTCTCCTCTTGAGTGTCCGGCTGGGGGTTTCAGACTGCTGACCATGAGGATTGCAGCACAATCAAACAGGGCTGTTCTTATCTTGTTACTTGCCATTCATTTGAAATTTGAAGGTGCCGTGAGGATAAAATGTCTCTTACTGTCTTTCCATTTTTCTTGTATTTTTGTAGGCATTGGTTTAACCTGTGATGACATGATGGTAATTTATTAGCTCATCACTGTCTTTGAATCCATGATCTTTAAATGGCATTCTTTGTCATTTTTTTCTGCATTCTCTCTCATCTCCTAAATTTGATCTTGAAGTAAATAATTTATAACTGCTGCTTCTTTTCAGTTTAATTTAAATGGTATCACCTTTTCTATTGTTGTACATTCAAGTGTTTTAATAATTGTTAACTATCTTAAATATATAATAAAACCTGGTTTTGCTTTGACAATCAGTATGTCCTTTTTGAAAAGAGTTGAATTTAACACCCTGGAGTGTGTTACTATGGCATTTATCCTTAATTATTTCATATCCTGTATGATCTTTCATACTATAATTTGTATTCACTATTTTATTTTTTTAGGGTTTAAATTTTATTTTACTCTTTTGCTTAGCTTCATAAATGTAGCATAATGCATAATCTTCTATTTATTGCAAATATATATTGAATCCCTTCTGAGATTAATTTTTGATTGAAATATATCGCTTTTCTAGTTTTCTTAGTTTTTTCCTACACAGCTCTCATTGTCCTTTTACATATCTGCTGTTTCGAGTGCCATTGAGCCATCTCCAACTACTGAGAACCCGTGAACAGCAGAATGTCATGTCATTTGGTCCTGTGCCATCTTCACACTTGGTGACATGCTCAAGTCATTGTTAGAGTCGCAAGGTGTTTTGAGTAATTTCAAGCCTAGAGAACTTGACCCTCAGCATGCTAGAGAATCATCAATTGTGATCAATGGAATCTTGGTGGACAAATTTTTAGGTTTTTAATTCTAGGTCTTCCTAGCCTGCCTTAGTCTGAGAATTCTGCTGCAACTTGTCTATGCTGGGTGACTCTACTTTTGTATGAAACAATGATTGCATAGCTTGCATCATCACAGCAATACACAAGCTGCCACCATACAAAACCTGGCACAGGACGTTCACGAGGTTGATGTTCCTACTCAGATGACTGCAGGGCCAGCTTCAGCTCAAGAGAAGACCTCCTCTCCCTCAATGAGAGTGTTGCAGAGGATGGCCCTGATGCTACAGTTCAGGGAGAGTAGCCAGTCTGACCTTCCCACTAGGGTCAAACCAAGATGGGATTACACACAAGGGGGCCACACTGAAAGACTAGAGGCCTAACTGGGGTGGGGGTTGGCAAGAGACTGCTTCATCTCTGACTGTGGGAATAACAGTATGAATTTAGAGGATGCTCACCTCTCAGACTCGATTGCAGAAGATTTAAAGCGTGTCTGTGTTGCTAGGTAAGTGGGGCCAGGATAGGTAACCCTGAAAGAAATAGAGACTGGACTTGCAGGTCCTTCTCTCTCTTTAGCGTAGAGGTAGGTATCCATCTGCTCTATATCATGATTCCTGTTAGACTTGTGATGACCTATATGTTTGTTGGTGTTTATCTATACAAGTTATTCAGGATAGGTGACCTTACCAAGACAGAGATTAGACTGATGGTTCCTGGGGGGCATGGGCGGGGTGGTGATGGTGGCAGGGAGTCAATAATGACAGGTATAAAAGAATAGCAATCATTCTAAAATTGATGGCGAGGTGTGTGTAGCTTTTCCTGTTGTGATTGAACAATTGAATTGTATCTGAGACAAATTACTGAAAGGTGAATGATGAGTAAACGTAACAGTGGCATAGGAGGGGAAAATATATACATATAAATATATAAACAAACAAACAAACAAACAAACAAAAACAGTAAAAAGCTCCCACTAGGTGAGCATCCAGCAACTCACTCTGAGTTCATGCAGCCAGTAGTGTGGCCCAGGAAGGTTCTCTCTTGTCACAGTGAATTTTTTTATAAAAGCAGTTTCCCTCAAAACTCCTTTTTTGTGATGGCTGATTTAAGAGAACAGCTTGCAGCTGTGAAATTTTGTTAACTGCTTGAGAAAAATGCTGCAGAAACTGTATGATGTTGAACTCAGCTTTTAAGAACAATGTTGTAGGAAAAAAACCTCAAGTGTGTGAGTGGTTTTTTCATTTCAAAAAAGGTGAAATGTCAATTGTTGACAAATCTTGTTCTGTACGTCTGTCAATTTTCCCGAATGGACAAATGTTGAAAAAAATTAGTGCACTTGTGCTTCAAAATCAACGATAGACCATTGAAGAGATGGGGAAGTTATCTGGACTATCTTGGAGCTCAGTTCTGTGAATTTTAACAGAAGATTTGGAAATGAGAAATTTTTGCCTCGGGTTATGACCATCCAGGAAAAAGAGCTTCAAGTGGAAACATGCCAAATTTGAAAGAACAGCTCCACGAGACCCAGACTTTCCCCCAAGGTCATGACTGTCGATGAAACACAGTGCTCTTTTTACGACCCCAGAAGCAAGCATCAATCAAGCTATTGGAAAAGGCCATAGTCACCTTGCCCCCAAAATGCTTGTAAAGTGAAATCAAAGATCAAGACAATGATTATTTGTTTTTTTGGTGTAAGGGGGATAGTGCATTTGGAATTTGTTCCACCAGGCCAGACTGTTAATCAATTTTTATTCTTAGAGATTCTGAAAAGGTTGTGTAGCAGTGTGCAACAAAAAATGCATTATTTGTGGCATTGGGGAAGGGATTTGCTACCATGACAATTCACCTGCTCATGCTGCCATCTCAGTGCACCAGTTTTTGGCAAAAAGCAGTATGCCTCTCTTACCCCACACACCTTACGCAGCTGACCTCACTTCATGCAGCTTCTTTTGTTTCCGAGAATGCATAGGGACACGAAAGGACAGCGATT
>NW_022107431.1:45743749-45782727 GCF_000313985.2 Echinops telfairi | reverse complement strand
AGTATAATGGAGAGTATTTTGAAGGTGATAAGGTTGTTTAATAAAAAAATTTAAATACATAGCTTTGAAAAAAAATTCTGCATTTTTTTGTTACCCCTTTTATTTGTGTGTGTGTGTAAAACAAGGAAGCAGATGGACTTTGGGCATCTACTTAAATCTTGCTAATAATGTGGCACAGTCTGATACTCACATTCTTGACATCACTGAAGACCAAATGGGTACATCAGCAAATATAGTGAAAAACTGATGGATATCAGAAGACAGAGCATCTAAGGTCTTAAAGACTTATAATTAAAAAGTGGCCATCCAGCAGGAAAACATCAAAGGCCACATGGATGAAGCAGAGCAGCCTGTGTGATCATAAGGTGTCAACAGGAAGAGGTATCAGAAGTGTCAAAACAAACAACCAACTCGATGTGCAGGGGCGTGGATGCAATGGACCCAAAATCCACCTGGAAGGTGATTGGACGGTTCCTCTCAGAAGGGGCACACAGAACAGATGGTGTAGCCAGGGTGCAGTGTGACACTGATGAACTGCATAACTATCCTCCAGTTCTTTCATCTCTCCTCCCCCTACGAGTCAGGTTTTTATGTGTTTCACCTTATTGATCATGTCAGATATGCACATGTTCATTTGTATATTTAGCAACTCTCAGTACATGAAGGTCAAGATGGATGACCCCTCAGAGACAGGACCAGGAGTAGTGGTTCCATGAGGGTATGGGAAGAGGGAGTGGGGGGAACAGGGGAGGCGGGCTGATAGCATGGATGATTGTATAACCCCACAGGATGGGATTGAACAACAGAATTGTATGTGAATGAATATGCCGGAATGTGTAAGATACGTCAATGAAACTGTTATAAACATTGGCATATTAACAGTTATTTAAACTTTTATGTATTCCAGTTTTTAAATTTAAATGATCTTTAAATACTAGGAGCGAGCTCAATTTTCCCCCCACCTTTTCTCTTCTTTCCCCTCCACATCTCTCTTTGTACTTTTTGCTCTGTCTCTATCATCGATCCTCCATCTTCCTTTCCGCTTCTTACAGATCTTCTAGGAACTACCCATAATCTAGAATAATAGCTTTATCTACTAAACATCTAAACCCAAATTAAAGATGGGTGAGAGAAATGTCTCCCTGCAGACACTGGAGAACATTTTCCAAATATCAGTTTGATGAGCTAATAATGATGTACACTTTCAGTTATGCTACCAAAAAACAATGATGTATTTGGGTTCAGAATAAACTACGCAACTATGAAGATCCAGGTCGGTTTTTATTCAAATGAAAGAAAAGTAGGAAAGGAAACAGAGCTTGAAAAGTTATATTACACAGTTCTTAATTGTTCAGAAGGACCCAGGGTCAACAGAATCCACTGGCCTGCGACAGCTGAAGACAGAGGAGTTTAATTTGGGGAAAATCATTATACTGTCATATTGCAAATGCAAAAGCAACAGCCCACACTGGAAAAATCTGCAGCCATGGCCCGAGCTACTGTCCAGGATATAGGCTGTCATCTAACCAATGTGTATGCCTGCAGGTTATCCATCCATTTTCCTAACCAGGCAAATGGCTGTACTATGAAAGCAACATTTTACAAATAAACATGAATGATATACTGTATCTGTAGGCAGAAGTTGGTACTACATAGCTAACTCACATTTTAGACCATTTCTAACATCTGCATCTAGTAATGCCCAAATTCTCAAGTTGTACAAAGGTGCAAAAGACATTTTCCCCATTTTGGCCACTCATGTTATAATAATAGAATGGAACTTTGAAATTGTAGACTATTTTAAAGCGTATCTCACTCTGGGAAGCAATCATTTTTAGTTCTTCATAATGAACTTGGCATTAATAATATATTAAAACTCAAAACCAAACTCACTGCCATTGAGTGGATGTAGACTGATGTTGACCCTATAAGACAGGGTAAAACTTCCCTGGTGGGTTTTCAAGACTAACTCATTGTAGGAATAGAAAGCCTGGTCTTTCTCCTACAGAGCAGGCTTGTGGTTTGGAACAGCTGATCTTGAGAATCACAGGCTAATGCATAACCACCATGTCCCCAAGGCTCCCTCATAATATACAAAGTTTAACAAGAGTAGCAGTAATCCACATATAATAAGTTTGATGTTTGCTATTTTTTATGACAAACTAGGGATTTTTAAGGATTTTTTCCCCAGAAGACAGCAATTTCTCAAATGAGTTTGAGTCTTCAGTTAGAAAAAAAAGGCACTTATGCAGGCTTGAAGTAAACAGCACTTATATGCACCTTCAATTTTACTTTGCCAGATAATGATATAAACTGGAAAACATCAGAGAAGATAATGAACTTCTAGTGCTTTCTCCAAAACCTCATGAGCTTAAATCAAATCTTGCTGTCTCTAACCTACATCTGAAAATTCTATTGGATGGGCAGAAAATTGCATAAAGACAAAGATAGATGGTTGTGAGACATTAAAATACAGATACACATCCACAGGTTTTGACAGGCCTCCCTGGATACCAAAGATGAGCTGTCATGGAATACACAGCTCCCATAGAAACAAGCTCCAATTATCAATTCCACAACTCATGTACCTGACTTAGGAAAGCATATCAGCTCCGTTCTGCATGTGGCAGTTTAGTTTCCACCTCCAGGGGTCTGAAAACACCCAGAAATGGAGATTCCTTGTGAAAAGCAAAGTGATCATTTTCCATAGCATATTCTAAAAAAATATTTATTGTACGTGATTTTTGGCACTGCTAAAGAGTTTTTCACTCATTTTTTTCCAAGGGAAAAAGCATTTCAATTTTGTTTTTGTTGTTGGTAAAATAAACCAAAAAGAAAAAAACAATCATATAAACATCAACCATGACAATAAAGATCACTAATATTAAGTCCTCACTGTTCTATATTTCAGCATCACCTTTTAAGTAGGATACGCTTACCTATTGTGATCAATTAACAGCAAACTCTTGAGATGTTTTTCATTACTATGAAATCTGGGTTTTTATTTTTGAATTTGTTCATACTTCAAAGAGAATTAAAAGGAACAAAATCTACTCTGCAGTTTGACAGAAGCAGCTATTCCTCCGGAGAAAGCCGAGGCAGTCTACTCCAGTAAAAAAACTGCAGCCTCAGAAATGCACAAGTCGATCCCACCCTGTAGTTTTCCCAAGTCCGAAAGGACTCGATGGCAGTTTTACTGAGCTCTTGGGAAACAAAGTCAGTTATTAAATTTTATATCTGTTAGGGTATGGTTTGTATCACGCTTCTAGTTATGAAAACTATATTTACAGCAAACCCATATTTATCCTACAGAGGTCGATAGAGAGCTACCACTCGTGAGATTCCCAAAGACAGTATAAAGAATAGAGCTAAAGCTATCTAACACACTAATCTCTGAGAGCAGCATCAGACCCAAGGGCTAATTCTTCCTTTGAGAAGAATTTACTTAATGGACTTGTAGATTGAAATGAAAAAAACTGACTCGAATGGTTAAAACCGTATGGTTTGATCTCCTCCATTGACACACTCTGAGCTTGATCTGGATTTTTATTATTTTCTTTTTCATTTTTTTTCAAAGTGAGATTTATCTCTGTTGTATTTTGTTTTTGCTGGTAGCTTCTTGACTCTCTTAAGTATTTTTTTTGCTTGGTTGTTTGTTTTTCGGTATAAGAAACCCAAGATGCGTGGATCTATAGGGACAACGTGTAGAATAAGGATTCCTGTGGGGTATGGCAGGGGAAGTGGAGGAGCCAATATCAAGGATTATAAGAAGGAAGAAAATGTTTTGAAACTGATTGTGGTAGCTATTGTACAGCACTTCGTGATCTGACTAAACTTAATTACATGATATGATGTCTGCATGTCCTAATAAAATGATTTGATAAAAACTCAGAGAAAGGATAGTTTTTCCTTTTTTTCATGGTCTCTCTTGTACTTGATCTTCCAAGGAGTGTGTGTGTGTGTGTGTGTGTGTGTGTATGTGTGTGTGTATGTGTGTTTGTGTTTTCCTTGCTATTTAATTAACTCTCCTGTAGGCCTCAGGTTACCCATAGGCAGGTGCAGGACTCACAGGTACTCCAGGTTGCTCTACAAGACCGCACATAAGGCAGCCATATCCAATCCTAGCCCTTCCTCACTTGGTGACTTGCCTGAAAATCCCTCTGAGGGTGAAAGATGACCACAGTTTCTGGACATGGTAGTGAGTACGGAAATTGGAAGATGCCCGGAGGTAGAGCTGTGCATGAGCTTAGATCCTAAGTCCTCAGATAGCTACTTGATTGCCCCCCAAAATTTCATTTTGTAGTTGTTATTGTTAGGTGTCATCAAGTTATATTCAAATTAAAGTGTCTCCGATGTACAACAGGAAAGAAAAACCACTGCTTGGTCCTAACCCATCCTCATGATTGTTGTGTTTGAGCCCATTGTTGCAGCAACTGTGCAATCCACCTTGTGCAGCTCTTCCTCTTTCTCTCCCCACTCTACTTCATCAAACATAATGTCTTTCTCCAGTGACTGGCCTCTCCTGAAAACATGTCCAAAGAATGTGACGTGAAGGCTTCACTTACAAAGACAAGTTCAAAGACAAAATTATTAAGAGTTTTAAGATAGATACTCAAAATCATTAAATTTCTAGCTCATTTTGAGTCTACAGTCCAGTGTGATGCACTAATGAACTCCCAAGAAGTTAGCCTTGTCATCACCCCTAGACCGTGGTCTTTCCACTTAACCATTATTGGAATGTTCAGTCTAATCCTTGTCGGGATGTTCGTGTATTGTAAGATGCTTAGCAACTTCCCTGCCCAGTTGTCAGAACCAAAAAGGTCCCAGACAAGTGGCTGTCAAGTTGATTCTGATTTATTGCAACTCCTGCCTGTCAAAGTAGAACTGTGCTCCATGGGGTTTTCAGTAGTTGATCTTTCAGACGTAGGTCTTCAAGACTTTCGGTTGAGACACCTCTCTGGGTCAAATGAAATCTTCCATCTTTCAGTTAGACACTGAACTTCACCATGTGCACCACCCAGGCACTCCAAAAGTATCTGCCGATATTGTCAAGACTCTGGATGAGCAGAATCATCCCTGACTGAGAACCAAGGCCAGGCATCCAGCGCAGTGCCAGCGTTACCCTGTGGGTACGCTGAGTTCTTCAGGAATGTGAGGTGAACTTTATGATGATAATTTTCATTCGCCATGGAAAGAAACAGAAGTCGTATAAATGTGGGGTTTAAAGCAGTTTTTTATTACTGAGGGATGATGCCTTCCCAGACCATTTCCTACTTGGGACTCCAGGACCAGGGGACTCGGTGATCCAGCGGTGCTTCGGAGTTCAGTTCAAAGGACCCATTCAATGCACTGTAAACAGAAGGCTTAGAATCAAGAGACTAATCATCTATTTCCTTGAACCAGAAATAAATCTAGCATTTCTCTTCAGAGTTGTAAGTTTCTTTTGATTTATTGCTTGGACTTTGAAGGCATTGTAGGGTTGGCAGCAGTGAGGGAAGTTCAAACAGCTTTAGGTCACCATTAATAGCTCATTACCAGAAACACACCTGTAAGAACGTTTCCCTCTCTTTCTGTGATTCCCATACTATTTTTAGCATATCTTTATTTTCATGATAAGTTCTTAATTTTACATTGCAATGTCCCAGAGTGTGGTAGTTATATAATCATTTGTCTATTTGAGGATTAAGAGTGTACGGGTGGAGTCTAGCCTGTCAATCAGATCATAGCCAATGAGGTCTTTGTGTGGGTATGATCCGCTCCTGGGAATTCTAGGAAATCCTATATTTTTCCTTGGAGGTGAGAGACACTTCTCTCTCTGCTCACTCCCTGGGAGACATTGCAGCTCACAAGACACATGGAACTACGCTAATGCTGGAGCTGAAGAAGCCACACAGAGAACCCCTGCCAGCTCTAAGATGCCCACAAAGCCATTGGATCCAAAGACTTTCTACCCACTGGCCTGTGATCATCCTGCATTCGGTGTCATTGCATGTGTTTCGTGAGTCTGAAGAGGACTTTATAGATTGGTATCAGACATATGGGCTTATATTGGACTTATGGAGTTGGACTGGACTGGACTGGGATGCTTTCTTAATGTAGTTACCCTTTATATAAAACTCTCTCTTATACACATATGAGTTTCCATGGATTTGTTTCTCTAGTTTACCCAGACTAACAGTGTATGGAGTCCTTGGGGAGTGAAATGAGGGCGGTTCAAACCCACCCACAGGTGCATCCAAACAAAGTCCTGGCTGTCTGCTTCTGAAACACTACCATCTTGAAAAACAGATGCAACATTTCTACTCCATAAATATGAGATTTCCATAAGCTAGAATCTACCTGACAGTAACGCAGTATATTAGCTGACTCAAAATGACTGACTAACACCTTCTTTTAGGATCTTGACTCTCCAGTTCCTTCCCAAATCCCCTTCCTTGCCTCTCAACCTTTGCCTCTGCCTTCATACATCCAAGTGTCTTTATATTTTCCAAGTCCTGAAAGGCTTCCTCTTTCCAGACAAAGCTGCTCCCCACTGCCTAGTGAAGGGGAAATATGAGTGGTGAGAAAAGCAAAGTCTGCTACACTACCATTCAAGGCTCACATCCTCCACCACTGCCTTACACTAGTTCTCTCTGCTGAGGTGGACGCATTCAGTTTCACACATTCACAAGGTCTTATCTTTCTTCTCGGTGTGCCCATGAGGGCTACTTTATTTTATGCCTGGTGAACCCTTTGTAGTCTCCTAGATCCAGGTCAAATGAAGCTTCTTCGATGAAGCCTTCGGTAACCACTCCATATCCTCATAATCATCGGCCCAAAAGCCAAACTCACTACCATCAGGCTGGTACCAACTCATAGTGATCCCATAGAGCAGAGTAGAATGATCCATGTGGTTTCTGAGATGGCAAACCTTTATGGGAGTAGAAAGCCTCATCTTTTTCCAGGCTGACTCATTCCATTAACATGCATTGTGGGGTTTAAAGGTCACACTGCTTGGTATGTAACAGTCAGCTAGTTGTTATCTATAGAAAATAAACATTGTTTCACACTTTTGGTCTTCTATGTAAGAATACTCTATCTTTGCCTTTCCCCCCAACAGCACATAACCCTTGATAAAAGCAGTCATACTCCCATGAACAAACAAAGAATGGATAAATGAATACCTAGTCACTACCTTACTTCAAATTCTTAATTCTTTCCATTCTCTCCTGAAAGTAACTATTACCAAAGAGCAGTTCTATATATTTCATTTATTCTCTATTCTTATAAGAATTCTCTATTCTTATTCTGTTCTCTGCATCCATCCTTAATTCACGTCTTACCCTGTATATATTTTCCTGTCAAAGAAGAAATTTAGAACATTGACAGTTTTCTCATTACTTCCTGCCAAAATATTGATTATGTGTCAGCTCTTATATTGTGTTATATTGGCTGACTAATCATCCCACTGGGGGCTATTTCTCTATGTTAATAGTACAAATAACATACTACAAGTGCTAAATATTGTGATTATGGTTTCAACAGAGAAGTAAAGCTTCTCATATTTTTTATAACAAAATTAGGACGCATTAGAGAATTGTTTCTGCCCAGCAAGGAGTAAATTCAGAATGAACAGTTTTTCATTATACATGATTATGTACATCTGAATCACACAATTGAGTATATCAAATATTTGATTGATATATTTTTCTTTATATGATGAGAAGATACTCTTTAGTACCAGTATTCCTAAAGTAATACACAAAAGGAATAAATCATGATGAACACATAAATATAAAAGGAAGTGTTTAAAAATACATATAAAGCTGCTTTGAACACAAGAAGCATGGAACTAAGGGAATTCAAATAGTATAATAAAAGTGGTTTTCATGACTGAGAGGCGTTCAAGGAGGTGATTGGGTTCATGTATGAGTGTGTGTTTCTTTTGAGCTTACATTATTTTCTAAAGTTTTCTCTAACAACTATTTGTTTTGTAAACAGAAATAAAGGAGAAGGAAGATGTAATACATTTAAAAAATCATGAGTAGTAGTATGTAAAATGTGGCTTTGATTTTGGTATCAGAATTGTTGTATTATCCCCAAATCAAGAATAATAGATGCTCAGGATTCTCATAAAGAGATGACCAGAACATTTTTACAAGTTTTCATAGTGATCGCAGAACAGTGCTGCTGTCCTGCTGTCCTATGTATCATAACCATACAACACCACCACTACTCGAACACAACTGATAAACAATAACCAAGAGAATTGTTCAGTGGTTTCTGACTGGTTCAGTGCTATGCTATTGCCATTCCCCTACATAGACTTGACAGGCATTTTGACTGTGTTGCTCATAACAAACTGTGAATAGCCTTGAGAAGAACGGGAATTTCAGAGCACTTAATTATACTTTAATTGTGCTCCTGTGAAACCTGGGTATGGGTCAGGAGGCAGTTGTGCAAGCAGGACAAGAGAATAGTGCTTGGTTTAAAATGAGGAAGGGTGTGACAAAGGGTTGTATCTTCTCACCATAACTATTCAATCTGTATGCTAATTTCTGAGAAAAATCAACAGAAATGATAGATTATATAAAGAAGAATGCAGCATCAAGATTGGAGGGAGGCTTATTAACAACCTTTGATGCTGAGATGACACAAACTTGCTTGCTGAAAATTAGAAAGACTTGAAGCATTTGCGGATGAAGATAAATATTTCAACCTTGAATATGGCGTACAACTCCATGTAAAGAAAAGATAACTCCTCACAACTGCATCACTGGGTCACATCATGATAAATATGGAGCGGGAGGGATCAATTTTTCAAGGATTTCATCTTGTCTGGATCCACAAGTAATGCTATGAAGCAGCAGTCGAGAGATCAAAGGACACATTGTCTGGGGTAAATCTGCGCCCCAAGACCTCCTCTAAGTGTTGAAAAGGAAAATTAGGTTGAGGACTTAGGTGCACCTGACCTTTGTATTTTCACATGTCTAATATGCATGTGAAGATTGGACATGGACTGAGGAAGATCAAAGAAGAATTGATGCATTTGAATTATGGTGCTGGCAAAGAATATTGAAAGTGCATGGACCGTCAAAAGAACAAACAACTCTATCTTAGAAGAAGTACAGCCAGGATGCTCTTTAGAAGCAAGGAGAGTAGGACTTCATGTCACAAATTTAGCGATATTATTAGGAGAGGGCAATCCCTGAAAAGGGACTTCAAACTTTGTAAAGTGGAGGAACAGTGAACAAGAGGGGGACCCTCAACAAGATGCATTGGCACAGTGGCTGCAAGTATATGCTTGGCCATAACACTGGTGAGGGTGTCGTAGGGCTGGGTGGTTTGGGGTCCTATGGTTCATAGGGTCACAATGATTTGGAACAGACTCAACTCAATTAAGCTTAATAATACAAGCAACCCATAGCTTTGAAAGACCTCTGGAGCAGTTCTACTCTGTACACATGGGGTTGTTTTGAGGCAAACTCATTAGCAACTAAGAAAAACTCAAGATAATCAATGGGTTTTTCAGAAGACCACTCACTCAGAGCGCATAACTGCTGCCAGGAAGGCAGAGGTATAATCTCATTAGTCAGCCATCCATATGAGGATAAGTAAAGATATATATGAACAAAATTATAGAAACTTTTATTAAAAAAAATTTCTCTCTTGACATAAGCTACATTGAGGTGCAGTCCATTTGCTCCTGAAGATAGTATTTCCATATCTCTAGCAGTTCTTATAAATTACAAATATAAATAGAAAGGGGTATAGTTGAAACCAGGGGGAAACATGTGTTTTACCAAACTGTTTATATTGTTCAATAAGAGTTTTGCCTTGTGTATTGAGTCCAGCCCAAAGACAGATTTTCTCAATTTATTAATTCAACAAACATTAATGAGTGCTTCACAACTTTTGGATACTATACTAGATTAGAGATTTATGTTAACTATGAGAGCCCTTCCCTTCTGAGTTTCTAGCAGTTAAAAATAGGTACTTTTTAATACCTCTAAAATGAGGATAATCCCAGGACCAGGAAACAACATAACACTAGTGTGTGATATGATCTCTGGAATTTTTGTTTCCAATTACTCCAACATTCTGAATCTCTTCTTTGGAATGTTGACTTAACCATCATCCAGAAATGTTTAGAAGAACATAAGGGCAAGGAGAAGGAACTCACTTTACAATCTAGAAATAATTAATGGTCAGAGCCAAAAATAATGTCAAGGCTAATGAGATTTCTTTTATCTTCCTTTGGGTCCGATTAGACCATCAGGACTAAAGGATAAAAGAAAGGAATCTTATACACCACTACCTAGACTTGAAGTAATTGTTCCCTTACTGAAGAATGTACTTCTGAATATTTAAGACACAATGTGAGAGATATTTCTCATACCTTGTATAAGGCAAAATAAATCAATATAAAATAATCTTCATACAATCAACCAGTGGGAGTTAATTTGAAAATGGAGTCTACTGAAAAGAAGCACATGGATAGAGTTAGATTCACTGATCTTCCGTTGCACACATAGCACTGGAATTCTCTCATTGCTTCAAATTGTTGAATACACAGATTTAATTATGCTTAGAGGTAATATTCATGTGTCACAGTTTTCAGGATACTATTTATGTATCAACAATTCATAAGTCAATTTATTTACAGGCTATATTGGGTACTTGCATATAAATATAAAAATATTTTTATCTTTACAAAGCAACAGGATATGAGGGGTACTTTAAAAAAAACCAGAATTTTTTTCAAAGTTATGTATTTAAATTTTTTTTTACAACACAACCTTGTTACCTCAAAGTACCCTGGCATTTGCTAAGTCTACCAAAAATGTTCTTGGAAACATTTTTCAGACTCATCTGTTTGGATGGCAGACAGCACCTCCCTCATTTTTTTCCTTCACCTCTTCTATGTCTTCAAATTGCTGGCCTTTCATGTTCTTCTTCATTCATGGAAACAAGAACAAGTCACATGGAGCAAGGTCCAGTGAGTAAGGTGTGTGAGGCAAGAGAGGCATGCTGTTTTTTTTGCCCCAAACTGGCAAACTGAAATGGCTTCCTCAGTAGGTGCATTGTCGTGGTGGCAAAAAACAGTCCTCCATCTGCCACAAACCACGTCTTTTTTGTCACAATTACACAATCTTTTCAGAACCTGTAAAAAGAAAGCTTAACAGTCTGACCTGGTGGAAATGAACTCCAAATGCACTGAGTCAACAGTTTCGTCCATTCAGGAAGTTACGGACATCCAGAAAGAGGTTTGTCATCAATCGACACTTTACCTTTTTTGAAATAAGAAAACTACTTGTACATTTGAGTTATTCCAATAATGTTTTAGTTTTAAGCCCTGTTCACCATCACAACAGTTTCTGTGGCATTTTTCCTGAGTAGAAAACTAGGTATGAGGGAAACAGGTTTTATGAAAAAATTCACTGTGACCAGAGACAACCTTCCCAGGTGATGCCACTCAATGCACTAACTCGGTGAGAGTTGCTCAACGCTTGCCTAGCAGGGAAAATGTGTACTCCTAAAACTCCTCTATGTCTGGTGCCATTCCATTTGGGGGGTTACCCCCTTGTACATTATTGTAATTAAAGGAAAATCCTAAAAGTGCATAAGCTATTATTATAAGGCAGATCCACAATTTCTAAATTGTAATTCCAAATCCTAAAATTAAAAAACAAACTATCATTGAATTTTTAAAATTTTTCTTTTGTTAGATCATTTAGAACAAAAACTTGTCCTGAGATTATAAAGGCAATTTATAATTCTTATTTATCATATATAGAGAAATATTTCCATTATAGAGATATAAATGTGTTTCATTGCAAAATACTATCCTTTATCTTCCTTGGATTTTCACAGCATATAATGTACAGATATCTAAATACCTTTTTAGAATCTTAAATGTACTTGTTTTCAAAACCCATCTGGCCTCAAAGTTTGTGTATTGGGGATTGTAGACCAATTTGGAATCTTTATGTCATCTTTTAAAAAGATATGTCATATCTCAAAAAATATGTTCAGAAATTTATTTTTGCATTACTTTAGTGAAAAATTTACAATTGGTCATATTACACAATTCCTGTTGATGAGAAAAGGTCTAGAATTTATCAGGCATGAAACACAAACAAACAAAATGTGTTATTACAAACTTACTGGTCAATGACTAAAAGCAAAGGTCTGCAAATGTACATCTCTTAAAATTCCCAGAGCAGAATGCATACCATAGTTTTTTTTTTAGTAGGGGCAGAATCTTTGCAAAATCTCAGTCTTATGATTTTACAAAAGTCTGAATGAATTGGACAGGACCTGTGCTTTGATGGAAGCAGTTGTTTCTTTACACAGAAACTACTCAGCTGACCCCCTCTCTCTCCCTCCCTCAGCCTGTTTGAATGGAGACCTGGCAAGGTCAGCTTTTTTGTTTTTTTGGGGGGGGCTTATTTTCTGATCATTTTGGTAGAATGTCTGTAGCTAATTCAGTGACCACTGAAGTAACTTAAATTCCTAATCAAGAAAATAAGTGAATAATAACCACTTGACTTAAAGAAAAGAAACTAAGCAACCACTTAAAACTTTTTTTTAAGCTTAATCAGCTGAGCTAGTAAAAATAAAATAACAGTGTGGAAGTTACATAATTTCATGTCAATTTGTTAACTAGGTTTTAGGGGAGGAGGTCTAGACTGTCAATCAGGTCACAGCCTGATTCATACCTCCTTGTGGGTATGGCCTTCTCAGGAGGATTCTGGGAGTTTTCCTCTCTTCCTCCCTGGAGACAGGACATACACACACACTCTCTCTCTCTGCTTCACATTCTGCTGACAAGCCACAAGAAGCTATGCTGATGGCAGCCAGAGCCCTGGAGCTGGAGGAGCCACATGGAGAGTCACTCCAGCGCTGGGATGCTTCCACAAGCCTGTTCACCCACTGGGCTGTGATCTTCCCGCTTTCAGCATCATAGGAGGTGCTGCGTGAGTCTGCAGAAACATTAATGGACATATTGGCTAGTATTGGACTTATGGACTTGATCCGGGCTGGCCTGGGATGTTTTCTTAATATATAATAACTCTTTAACATAAAGCTCTCTCTTGCACATATATGAGTATCTCTGGATTTGTTTCTCTGGTCAACCCAGACTAACACAAACAGTGAACAAAACTATTAGGACTAGGAAAATAGCGGATAATGCTAACCACAAGGCCAGGGGTTTGAAACCCCCAGCTCCTCCTCGGGAGAAAAAGAAACCTTTCTATTCCAGTAAAGAGTTATAGTCCGACGATGTCTCCCTTCACTCACTTTTTGGTTGTCTGTCTCCCTAGGAGGGGACATATATCAATCATTATGATTGGTTTTGCCTTTCTATACCCACCTTACCCTTACCCTCCTGGTATTGCTACTCTCATTGGACCTGAGGGGCTTATCTGTCCTGGATTCCCTGTGTTTCCAGCTCTTATCTGTACCAGTGTACAGGGAAGGGAGATAGCAGTCAGTGTAAGACATGAAAAACATAATAATAATTTATGAATTATAAAGGGTTCATGAGGGAGGGAGGAGAGAGGGGGTAAATGAGCTGATACCAAGAGCTCAAGTAGAAAGAAAATGTTTTGAAAATGATGATGGCAACATATGAACAAATGTGCTCGACACAATGGATGTATTATGGATTATGATCAGAGCTATAAGAGCCCCCAATACAATGATTAAAAAAAAGTTTTAGTCGCAGAAACTGACAAGGTGCAGTTCTAGCCTGTCCTATAGGATGGCTGTGAGTCAGAATTGACTCTGTAGCAATCAGTTTGGCTTGGTATGTGGATTTGCAAAATATTGAGGAAGCAGCCAATCTATGTGATGCTAATTAAAATATACATGTTTGGTAGTATTTGCAGTCTCTGAAAATCAAAGAATCATTTAGATCTCAAAGTAAATGGTTAGTATTTACAATGTTTTGTGTTCATATAGTCAAGCTTTGCCAGAAGGAAGAAAAAGTCAGCAGGTAATATAGGCCAGTTTTCATTATGAATAAAGTTTGATTCCTGGCCTCTTGGCTTACTTTTGATCACTTTAGGAAAATTAAGATATGTAAAGTACATAGTGAGATTGTACCTTTTATAAGTTCACCCAACTACTCCAGCAAGTAATATAAGAATAGTACCTAGTTTACTTAAATGAAGACTGGATTTCCAGACAAAGTTTTTAAATATAGGATTTTATATGACTAAGATCTACTAAATGAGACCGTAAGAAGCAGAGAGACTGGGATCTTGTTACACTAATTTATTTCTCTTTTAGCAGGGAGAATGCATTTAGAATTGATTCTTGTTTTGGAGGATTTTTTTTTTATGAAGCATATTATTAAAGACTGTTAAAGAAAGAAATGTATATCAATTAGGAAAAATCGGATAAATGAAGGATGAAACTAGCAAGGAAAGTGACCAAGTAGTGGACATCTCTGTGTGACAGTGGAAGATGGGAAGATGGATTGGAAGAGGAATCATCATATGTCCCATCCAGAAGCGTTGAGCAATGAGAGTCCACTTGCATCCTAAGATGTTGGGAACCTGGTTTCAAAGATAGACAACAAATGTTATGCTTCCAATCTCATATGTGCTCTGTGGAAGAGAATTTTCATTAAAATCAATGCTAGATTTTTGACAAGTCTAAAAATCTTCCACTAGATGGTCTAAAATTTGTAAATATGACTTTCAGGACTTCATAGTATCATATCTGTGGTAGGAACCAGGAGGTTTTTTGAAACTTAAGCAAGTAAATTAAGTTTGAAAAGATTAAATATCATATTGAGAGATAACACATTTTCAATCCTAAAATCGGTTTGTTTGTTTTTTCCTTTTTGGCTCTGCCATCCATGTCCAAAAGAAAAATGCACTTAAAGTTGTCAAAAGTTTACACTTAAGGCACAGAGATCAATCAGGCTTGAAAACAAATTTCTGAGCGTGTTTTTGAAAGTATAGTAGGATGCTTTAATTCCATGAATGAAAATTAGAAATTTTGGCGTTAATGGCTTTATTGACATATGTATTTGATATGTATGACTTTTGCACTATCTGTTCACTTATACTTATAAGACTACTATAATAGACCCTTATTCATGCAAAACCTACCACTATGCAGGATGACAGTAAACATAGAAAATTAAAACATTTACAATTTTGGACTGCAAATTTTTTGGTCCTACACTGGGGGGAAATGCAAGTTTAAAGATGTGACTTCTTAAGGCATGTTTAACACTTTACGGGTGGCCTCCTCCTCTGGCAGCAGTGGCATTACTCTGCACCCAAAGTGGTCTCAGACTATGGCATCCCTGTACTCACCCGAAGAAGATGTCCAGATGAAAGGCAGGCTCAGTTTTACTCCAAAGTTGGCAAACGTAGGAAAGTGTTCAACATGATCAAAAGGAAATCATTTCCGTCCTCTCTCTTTCTGTGTCTCTCAAATATTTGTATTTCAGCAATTCTATTGACTATAAACCAAAATCAGCATTTCTTGCTGCCAGAAACTGTTTTTCTGTTCCTAAAAAGAAAAAGTAAGTGTACAATCAGAAAAATATGTTGTTAACATAAATTTCTTCTCTAATTTTCATGAAGAGAACCTTATTTTCATAAACTTTGATATGCCATCAATACCAATAGTTAACATCTCACCACATTGCTCTATCGTTGTTATTTGAAATAATTTACCTTAGATTAATATTTAGCTTTAATACAAATATTAAGTTTACTATTTTTCATTAAAGTTAAAAAACTTTCTCTATAATAAATGAATACCAATAATAATAATAACCAAAACTAAAGGCACTTCTATATTAGTATGTGAAATTCAGCAAAGGTTACTCGTAAGTTTCTTTCTAAAAGTATGTGCCACTAAACAGAAAAATAAGAACTGTTTGCCTAAACACACCACCACCTCACAGATTCCAAGAGAAAATTTCTTCTTACTTGGCTCTTGAGGGTATAGATGATCAGATTATCCCCAGCGATGGAAATTTCTCTGTGTCCTGCTAGCAATCCCTTCTTGAATCTTCTCTCCATGTTTGGCATCATATCTGTGAAAGACAGCTTTGCTTTATGAACAACCCTAATGCAGGATTATACGACAGAGATCAAGGCAAAATAAATTTATTGCCAGACATGTTTACCACTTCACTTAAAACTGCATTTCAGATTCAGGTATTATCAGAATTTTGATTCCTGTATAGCAAAATTGACCCAGAAGCATCTTGCACATCCATCCAGGACGGAATATGTTCCTGGACAATGTTGTTTATGCAAGAACATGTATAAATATTTGGCATACCAAGGAACTTTTTTGAACTATAAATGAATGTGACTATAAAGTAAATGCATGCTTAATTTTTATAATTACAGCCCTAGACATCAATAGATATTAAATCACCATTTATATATGTGAATGGTCTGAGCTATGTGAATTAGAAGTTTTAATCTTTTCAAAATATTCCACTTTTAAGATAGCTCCTTTGAAAGTGAAATGCATTTAAAAGATTTATTAATTTGACAAACTTTAGGTTCATTGATCATTGACTACCAAACTCTTGTATCTGGTTCCATTTTGATTGGATCTGTCAGATTCTCAAAAAGAACCAAATGACCTATTAAGTGGGTTAATTAAGAAAAGATTAATATAAGAATGTTTATATATGTGACCCAGTTTAAAAGAAACCATCAGCCCAGGTTAGTTTAGGGGCATATAAATAACTCCATTCTTGATTTAGTGTTTTTCTGTTGTCATCTTGAAGTTTTTACTACCTTTTGAACAAACTCTGAAACTCCAAATTCGCTGCCATTGGCTTGATTCTGACTGACTGTGACCCCATAGGACAGGATAGAACTTCTCCTGTGGGCTTCCAAAAGGGTCACTCTTTACAGGAGTATAAAACTTTGTCTTTCTCCTGAGGAATGGTTTCAAACTATTGACCTTGAGGTGTGCGGCCTAGGGCATCACCACTCTGCCATATCATATTCTCAGTTTTCCCTGGCTCCCAAAATTATGAGATTGCCTTGCCACAGGAAATGATGAAACACCAGCGGTCCAACAACCCAGATATTACTACACCCTTAGGTCTACATGTGAAAAAATTAAAACGAACAAGAAACTAGTCTACGCAAGCTGTCAGGGAGTGACCCACGAGAGAAGCAGTCCACCCCTCACTCTCCTCCACCCTGAGCCTTCCCGCCGGACCTATCATTCCCTCTAGTCCCTCAGAAACAAGCGAACATGAACAGTGAGTCATGTGACCCCACAGCATGGATCCAGAAATCCCAAAATAAACAGCATCCTAATATAACATTCCAAATGTAAAATTCTAGAAACAGTTACTTCCTTTAATCCATAGGAAATAGCTGTTACCCCTATTCTATAGGTTGGCAAGTTAAGCAAGAATGTAGAAAGTTTAAGTAACTACTCTATATAACATAAGGTAATAAATGGCAGAGATGGAATTTAAGCTGCCTTTGATCTCAGAGACAGTGATCTTGGCAGTTTTAAAACAGATGTACCTTTTAAAATAATAAACTTATCTTTGATACCCTCCCTCACTCAAAAAACCTGAAAATATGTCCAATATTTTGTTTATTTCTCATGATCAACCTATATCCCATCTTTACATTTTTAATCTCTTACTAGCTCATGATCTTGATCAGTGGGAAATGATCCCTGCTGACCATCACTCTGAAAAGTAAAGAGGGTTTTTTGTTTTCTAATCCCAGGCATCCACAGAATTTACAACTGGCTATATGAAAGACATTTTTCTCATTTAGCTTTTTATTTATTGGTTTGTTTACTCAACCATCTCTATGCCAAATCCTTTAGAAAGGAAACATTTAAAATATTTGCTCATCCCTTCTGTAAATTTTTAATCTAATTAGCAGACAAATCAACCTGCAGTGAATAAATCTGCGAAGTGTGCTTAGTCACTTCCAACAAGAGAATCTTGACTTAGTCTCAAACCTACCGCAGGCAGGGAAAATCATCAGGCACTGACAGAGTCAACAATTCTGACAGGGAGTCAAGGAGCTGAAGCAAAGAGAGTCTGGTTCCCGCTTGCCATCCATGCAAATCACCGGCAAACGGGACTCCAAGAGCAAAACAGTTCCAAGACAAAACACAGAGCCAGGCGGCAGAAAGATCATAGCAGTTTCAGAAAACAGAAAGTGAGCATCAAAGACATCTATCAGGGGCAGCAAAATTCCAGCCAAAATTCTGGGTGCAGGGTTAGAACCTTTGATTCAAGATGAAATATGACAAGAATGAGTCAGACGGCATGCTAAGAACAGTCCTGCATCTGAAGCCGGATGCCAAGGAGAAGGAAAATTATAACAACTAAGTCACACGACTGCAGAAAAGTTATTAGGTGCCATCAAGTCAGTTCTGACACATAGCAACCCTCTATGTACAACACAGCAAAGCCCTGTTTGTCCTGCTCCATCCCCACAGGTGTTCCTCTGTCTGACCCCATCATTGTACCACTCATCTCCTTCAGGGCCTTCCTCTTGTTCCAAGCACATTGTCCTTCTTCAGGGATTCGTCACTCCTGACAACTTGTCCAAATTATGGAAGTCCACGCCTCTCCATCCTTGCCTCTAAGGAGCACTCTGTCTTTACTTCTTCCAAGACAGATGGATTTGTCCTTTTAGCGGCCCATGGTACTCAGTGTCTTCACCAGCACCCAAATCCCAGTGCATCGGTTCTTCTTCAGTCTGCTTTATTCATTGTCCACCTTTCACATGATAGAAGGAAGGCAGTTGAAAATACCCTGGCTTGGGCCAAGTGTACCTTAGTCCTCCAAGTATCATCATTGCACTTCCACACTTGAAGAGGTCTCTGTGCAGCAGATTTACCCAATGCAATGCGCCCTTTGAGCTCTTGACTGCTGCTTTCGTGACCATTGATCATGAATCCAAGTAAGAAAAATCCTTGGCCACTTCACCCTTCTTTCCCTTTATTATGATTTGACCTATTGATCTACTTGGGGGGATTTTGTTCTTTTGTTTGATTTGTAATCCATACTGAAAGCAATAATACTTTTTCTTCATCAGAAACTGTATGCTTGTTTACCCAACGTGGCTCTCCAGGCCTAATGTGTTAGAGCCGGGGAACAAAAGTCTCACGTCTATCTTCCATCTGAGCACTCTGCCTGACTGGAGATGACTCAGATGAAATAGCTGAGTGAGGCAGAGTTTGGGTCAGATTGAATTCCATAAATCGAAGCAAGCTTTGTTTTAAACGTCACACAAAAGTAGCGTCTAATTTGAAGCAGTAATGGGCTCGGTTATAAACGTATTGATTTATCTAATGCAGGAATTTCAAAAGTTAATGAGGAAAAAGAAAAAATTTCTCTTAGTCACATGATTCCAAACACTGTTGAAGCACCCTCATATATTATTTTTGTTGTTCTTTTTGAGCTCTAAATCCCCAATGAATTCAAATCGCCTTATTCAAATGAAAATAGAGATGTGAAAGATTAGATAAAGCATTAATTTAGAATCTGGACCTTTTATCAAGTCTGTGCTTTAAAGTCTCCCTTTATTATGAGTTTAGGGTCATCTATTGTGGTTCCTGTGGGAACACTGTGGGTTAGGCATTGAACAGCACCTCAAACCCACTAGCCACTCCATGAGAGTACGATATGGTACCTCTTTCCAACTTGCTTTATGATGACATCTAGCAACTACTACCAAACATGACCTAAATAAATAAAAAGAAAATTGCAGAATACTAATCTTCATAAAGATATGAAAAAATCCATGACATAGCACTCACAATGTTAATCCAGCCATATATTTTTTAAAAACAAGATAAGTGAGCTTTATTCCAAAAATACTGTTAATATTTTTAAATAAATCAATATAATTCATTTTATTAATAGAGTAGAGAAAGAAGATAATTTCAATAGGTGTAGAAACTATTCAAACAGTTCAATAATATAAAAAATTTTTCAACAAATTAGAAATGCAGAGAAACACCAGAATTTGATACAGGCTCAATATGCATTGAAAAATATTTTAAATTTCATTTATATTTTAATTTTTATTTATAAAATAACAAAAATCATTTTTTAAGAGAGTACATTTTCTAAACTTAACTTACTTATCATGATTTAGAAAACTTAAATAAGGCCTAAATAAATGGTCATGTGTGTATCATTAGTAATTGGGAGACATAATATTGAAAATAGTGAAGATGTTAATAGTCCTCAAATTACTCTATAGATTCAACATAAACACAATCACAAATAGGCTAGAATTTTTGGTAAAATTGACCAAATGTGTAGAGATAATTGACAAACTGTCTCTAGAACATGGAAAAGACCAATGCTGGAGAACATTCCTACCTAACTCAAACTTTACTCTAAAATGCCTGTAATCAAGACAAAGTCATTCTAGCATTTTTAACAAATAGATCAAAAGAATACATTCAAAACAAAAATATACAACTACTTTGACATGATTTATCAAAGACACTATTAATTAAATGAAAAGGAAAGCACGATTCAGATATTTAACAAAATATTGGTATTAATGATAAATAAGGACTCCTACAATTAAAAAGTAAAAAGAAAACCAACTAATTAAGATGGTTAAAGGAACTGACCTGATGATACAAAGTTTTCTTAGTGACTAAAAGGTACTTGAAAGGGTGCTGCACATGACTAACCACCAGGCATACCCCAATTAATACTATCTAATTCACATGTATTCGCAATTAACATTTAAGATAGTCATTCCATTTCTGTGCATTCCATTTTAGTTTTGATTACCTGCAATATACTCAGGTTCATATGTCATACATATTGTGTTCTGATTATTTTTCCCCTGTTCAATGCTCCACTTTTTTATCCACTTCTCCTACTCCCCCCGCCTACCTTCTGCTTTTCCCACCTACATCCCTGGCCGCCTCCTAGTCACCCAAGTCTTGTCTTTTGGTGTATAAGCCACATTTATAATTCTGAAATTAGTATAAATTTGAAGTTGATTGAGATAAATTAAGATATGTATGTGAAGCCATAAGCATTCACTGAGAAAGCAACTCAAAATGAGAATTTTGAAAATCATTAAATGTTCACTAGAGATTGCGCATTTGTGGGAGGGCAGTGGATGAGCATAGGGGGAATAAAAGGATAAAAGGCTTGGCAGTCTTACTGTAAAAAATAAGGAAAGTAATTTGATTAGATTGAGCAATCCAACCAAAAAGCAAAGATTGTCAGAATAAAAACACAATGTCAACCCATATACTGTTTACGGGGGATATACTTTGTATTTTAATAAATTAAGAATAAGAGAGTGGAAAATATAGCATACAAACAGGAACCATAAGAAAGCTGGAGTAGCCAGGCTAACCGTATGTGATACAGAAGTAAGTGATAATAGTAAGTAAGTAAGTGATATTGCCAATAGTAAGTGGTATAGCTTGCTAAGAAATGTTGCTTTGTGTCATCTCTTAAGTTTCAACTCCTAGTGACCAATGTGCAACAGCACAGGACAAGGCTTGTGTGCCGTCCTCACAGTTGTTCCTCTGTTGGAGTACATTGCAGCCATTGGGTCAATCCATCTTATTGAGACTCTTCCTCTTTTTCACTGACCCTCTGCTGAACCACACATCACGTCCTTATGATCTGATACTGGTCTCACCTGATAACATGTCCAAAGTACATGGGAAAAAGTCTCACAATCCTCCCTTCTAACTGTACTTCTTCCAAGACATATTTGTTTATTCTTCTGAAATTCTGTGGCATATTTAATATTCTTTGCCAATACCATAACCTGAGCCATGGATTCTTCTTGGGTCCTTTTGAATCATTGTCCAGTTTTGTATGTGATGGGGCAATTGAAAATACTATGGCTTGAATTTTAACATGTTTAAAGTACCTTTAGTAGCAGATCTGAACAATTCAATATGTTTCATTCCTTAACTGCTGTTTTCATAGGGATGTATTTTGGATCCAAGTAAAATAAAATCCTTGTCAATGCCAAAATTATCTCCAATTGCTTATTGATCCATTTGGAAGATTTTTTTCCTTTTTATAGAGGTGTATATGAAGTTGAATCATTGAAGTGAAAAGTATAGAACAATATCTTTAATATCTCAGGAATGTCAAAGTACTGAAAATAATTTAAAAATTACTGCAACAAATAGAACTGCCAGAAATTCAAGCTGGATACAAAAGGCAGCATGGAAAGAGAAATATCATTGATGATATGAGATGGATCTTGGTTGAAAGCAGAGAACATCAGAAATTTGCTTGTATTTTATTGGCTATACAAAGACATTCTAATGTGTGGATCATAACAATCAACGACATTACAAGAAATGGGAATCCTGCAACTTTTAGACTTGTGCTCATGTAGAACTTGTACATAGGCCTTGAGGTAGTCGTTTGAACAAAACAAGATACTGAAAAGTGGCATCATGCTTGTGTGAGTCTCTTCCATTGACTAGGGACCTGCCTTTGAAATTTCTTAGCATAAACAAGTGAACAATTCAGGTGTTGTCAAAAAAATCTGCATTGGTATTCTGTCAACGCCTGGAGATTTAATTTTCCACAATGCCTTCTGTGGAACTTGGTTTTATTCCTTTAGTCGCATCAGTTCTTGATTATATGTTATATCCTTAAATGACTGAACTTCAACCATTTTTTGATGTAGTGACTGCTTTGTTGTTGCTGTTGTTGCTGTTGTTGTTTCAGAATTCTTCAAATTTGCAACTCAAGGCTTGAATTTTTCCTTTATTTCTTTGATCTTGAGAATACTCCGCATGTTTTCCCCTTCTAATTTTCTAACTCCTGATCTTTGCATATTTCCTCATAATACTTTACTTTGTCTTTTCAAGCTGCCCTTTGAAATCGTCCATGAGTTCTTTTACTTCATCATTTCTTTCTTTCTCTTTAACTTCTCTACATTCAAGAATGCCGGAAGGGGTATCTTCTGGCATTTATTTTACTCTTTCATTCCTGTCATTTAATGACATTTTGATTTGCTCATGTCTGTATTAGAGAGGGTTCTCTACAGAAGAAAAACAAAGACACTTATGAATATAGAGGGATACATGATAGATGATGGATGGATAGATAGATAGATAGATAGATAGATAGATAGATAGATAGATAGATAGATAGATAGATAGATAGATTTATAAAGAGAAAGGGAATATAGCATCAAATCAGTCCACACAGCAGTAGGAGAGTTCAGTCCAACTCACTTTCCTGGGTCAGTATATACTGAAGGTCCTTCCAACTCCCATGGTCATTAGCTGAAGACCAAGAAAGCAAACAGTAGGGAGTGAAGAGGTGAGGTGTAGCAGAGGCCTGTAAGGCAGCGTGGCAAAGCAGCTTGCAGTGGAGCCTCATGGTACGAATGTGAGATGGCTGGCTTGCGGTACAGTGTCTGGAGTGGTGGCAAGATGAGTGCAGGCAGCCCACAGGCAGCAGACACCACAAGGAGTGGCAGTGCCAGGGGCATGGAACAGTATGATACAGTGACATGGTTGTCTCTACCAGGTGGCACAGAGCACTGCTATGATGGCACAGGGCAGCTAGATCAGACAGGGTGCTGGTCTGACCACCAGTGGGCAGAGAGAGGCTCTGGCCTCCAGAGAGTCATTTATCTGGGTCACACCTCCAAAGGAGATAAATCATCAAGCTGCAACCTGATTGAGAGGCTTAAGTCCATCCACATATTCTTGCAGATACCATGTTGGCACAAAAAAACTTAACTATTACAATTTCCTTGATGACATATCATGCTTCTAGTCTGTGTCATTCGTGTTCAATGCATCAAGTCTATTTTTGAGATGTTTTTAAAATTTAAGTGGATTATATTCAGGATCATACTTTAGCTCTAGATGATTTGTGTTAAATTTCTTCAAGCTTCAAGTTGAATTTGCATAATAGCAATTGATGGGCTGATCCCTAGCTTTGAACTTACTAATGATGATTGAGTTTCTCAATTGTCTCTTTCTACAGACACAGTTGATTTGATTCTTGTGTATTTCATCAGAAAGAACCACATATCTAAGTACCATTTGTTATTGAAAAATGAATTTCTAACAAATTATTGACCTTTTAAAATTATTATCATGTGATCTTTGGTGTCATTTCTATCACCAAAGTCATATTTTCTAAATATTGATTGTTCTTCAGTTTCCAACTTTTATATTCCAATCACTAGTGACTACAAATGCATCTTGATTTCATGTTCTATAATGTTCATGTTCTGAAAATTCCATTTTAGACTGAGAATTTGTTAAACAATGTTCTATTCCTTTACCTCTGGCTTAATTGTTTGGTGTTTATGAGTATTGGCCTATCACTGAGAAGATGAATCTGTAAAAGTCACTGTTGCAAATGATTGTGATATCATTCCTCTTCAGGTTTTCATTTCTGCCATGGTAATCAATATGATTCTATGATTTTAAATGTCCAATACCTGTTCATTTCAGTTCACTCATGACTTAGATATCAAGCTTCAAGCATTCTGTATCATTTTTGACAACCTCCACTTTTTCTTGATAGATATCATTGACATTCCAATTACGAACGAATGTTTACAGCTATTCTCCTTTTGACTTGTGCCACATCAGTAAATGAGGGTGCATCACTCCTCTCTTCATTTGTCCGGCTGGAGTTGTTGGCCTGTGGCTGTGATGTTGGTAGCTCTGCCATTGCCACTTCAGGTATCAACAGGGTTTCCACGTGATGACAATTTTCACCATAGTGTCCAGGCTAAGACAATGTGAGAAGAAGAGCTTAGAAATCAACTTCTGAAAATATTGACTCATAACCACCTGATGGAGAGCAGCGGGCCTTATCCTGTACAGTATCAGAAGAAGAGCCACTTAGGGTAAAGGCACTCTAAGCTTGACTGTGAAAGAGCTACTCAAATTATTAGCGCTACAGAAAATTTATTTTAGTATGTATAGGATTTATGCTATTTCTGCTAATTTTTATTTTTCCAATTTTACGATAAATTCAGTTTAACACACTTGTGATAGTTAATTTTATGTGTTAGCTTGGCTAAGGTGCCATAAGTCTAGATAGTTCAATGACATGTTTATGTATCATTAACATTTAAATCAATCAGCATTAAGTACAACAGATGATACTCCTATTTATGGATGGACCCTGTCGGTACAATAACTAAAATCAGCAACTATCTGAAAAGTTGTTGATTCTAACCCAATGACTCTACATTAGAAAGACGTGGCAAAATTCTCCCATAAAGATGAAGGGCTAAAGCAAAGAAACCACAAAGAGCCCTATTGTGTAGTTCCCCTCTATCAGAGTGGGTTGTTGTGACTCTGAATTGACTCGACAACACATAACCCCAAGTATGACTTTCGTGGATCCCATACAATCAGTTGAAAGCTATCAACACCAAACCAGTTGTTTCCTGAGAATCTGTAACCAGATAGCAGATGAATATTTCTCTCTCTCTTTTGCCACATGACCTACTGATTTTTTGGACACAAAACTGATAGAGTTTTCAACTTGTCTCTAGGCCTATGGATTTTGGACTTGGCAGCAATCACAATTGAATGAGGCAATTCCTTAAAGTAGATCTCTAACGCTGATAGAGATTACATCAATGTACACATTGATGGTGGCAGAGTGCTTATGAGCTGGACTGCTAACATCTGGACATCTGGACACAGGTGTGCCTGGTTAAGCACTTGGCTGCTAATTACAAGGTTGGTGCATTGAACCCACTCAGCAGCTCATCTCAGGAAGACTTGGCAATTTCTTTTCTTCTTTGGGGTGGGGGGGGCAACTTATTTCTATAGAGCAGTCCTATATTGTCACACTAGGTCTCTCTGGCTTGGAGAATTGTGATTACAACAGACATGTAAGTATAAATTACAAACAAAAGCAGCACTAAATCATGAATTTCCAATAACAGTTGAAACAATACTACAATCATCTCAAAAGTTGTGATAAGTCATTAAACGAGAGGGATCCAAAAAATGGGGGGGGATTTTTTTAAAGCTATGTATTTAATTTTTTTTTAACAAAACAACCTTATCACCTACAAAGTACTCTCAATTACACTTAATATATTTATCATTTTTGCCATTCCATTTTTAGAGACTTTTTTTTCAAAATTCTCTGTCTGGCTGACTGACAGGACCTCCCTGGTATTTTATCTGACCTCTTCCATGTCCTCAAATCACTGTCCTTTAATGTCCTTCTTCATTCACAGAAACAAAAAGAAGTCACACAGAGTGAGGTCAAGAGAGTTGGGTACATGGGGCAAGAGAGGCTCACTGATTTTTTTCCCAAAAACTGGCGCACTGGGAAGGCTGTGTGAGCAGGTGCATTGTCATGGTGGCAAAACCAGTCCCCGTCTGCCACAAATCAGACTTTTTTTGTTGCACGCTGTTTCACATTCTTTTCATAACCTCTAAATCAGTGGTTCTCAACCTTCCATGACCCTTTCATACAGTTCCTCATGCTGTGGTGACTGCCAACCATAAAATTATTTTTGTTGCTACTTCATCACTGTCATTTTGCTACTGTTCTGACAGAATGTAAATATCTGGTATTCGGGATGTATTTTTGTTGTTACAACTTGAACATAAAGCATAGTGATGGATCACATTAAAAAGATGTAAATATATATTGTGAAATATTTGTTTCTAATGACAAATCAATGAAATTTTGTCTTGAAGCACGGTGTACTCATATATGGGCGTATCTGCTTGTGGGCAGACCCGTGTGAAGACGGTTAGGGGAACGGTGTCTCGGTTCCGAAGACTGTCGGATCTATGTGTTTTCCGATGGCCTTAGGTTACCCTGTGAAAGGGTCCTTCGACCCCCAAGGGGATTACGACCCACAGGTTGAGAACCGCTGCTCTGAATAGAAAGCTTGAGTGACATTCTGACCTGATGGGACACACTCCAGAGGCACTATCCTCCTCACTGCAGGAAAACGAGTCAGCATCGTCTTGATCTTCAATTTCACTGGACAAGCTTTTGGGGCGAAGTGATGATGGCGTCCTCCACTGGCTTGATCGATGTTTGCTTTCAGGGTTGTCAGACTAGCACCACGTCTGGTCACCGTGAATGACCTTGGGGTAAAACGTCTAGGTCGCTTCGGAACTGTTCTTTCAAAGCAGGACATGTTTCCACTTGGTGCTTTTTTGGGTCCGTCAGAACCTGAAGCACATTTTGCAGCGATCCTTCTCATTCCCAAATCTTCAATTAAAATTCGCTGAACCAAGCTCCAAGATAGTCCAGATAACTTCTCCAGCTCTTCAATGGTCCGTAGTCTGTCTTTGAGCACAGTGTGTGAATTTTGGCAACATTTGGGAACTTGATGGCCATCCAGAATGAGGTTTGTCATCAATCCACATTTCACCTTTTTTGAAATGAGAAAACCACTTGTTCACTTGAGTGTTCCCCATAGTGCTATCCGTGTAAGTTGTGTTCAACATCACAACAGTTTTTGCGGCATTTTTCCCGAGCAGCCTACAAAATTTCATAGCTGCGCTCTGTTCTTTTAAATCGACCATCACAAAAGATGAGGTTCGAACGAAACTGTTTTTATGAAAAAATTCACTGTGACCAGAGAGAACTTTCCGAGGTGATGCTACTGGGTGCACTAACTCAGAGCTAGTTGTTTGATACTCTCCTAGTGAGAAAAATGTGTACGATGAAAGCCCAGCAGAGCTTTGTTCCATTTTTCCCCCCAGGGGCTGGGGGTACACTCTCATATGATTGAGTAAAAGAGAACACATTTAACTTTTTGATATTAATCTCTATGTCTCTTACTACATTCCTCTAATCAAATTAAATTCCCAAATAAACATAGCTAACAGGCATTATTTTGAGATTTATCCAAATGTTCAAACAATTTCACTTGTGCCTAGACAAATAGTTGTTCAGAATGTGATTATTTTAATGGTTCAATAATGGAAAAAAATTAGAGGGTTAATAGAGTCAGTAAGCAATTGTGAATCTTGTTATTATAATAATTTCCTAATATTCCCAAGATACAACAAAAGAGGTAATTTTCATATCTTCCATGGTAAATAACCCTACTAATTAATAAAACAATACCCATCACTGCATGCAATGAGCTAAAAGAAAGATGAGGCATTTGCAATTAGAGCAAATGATTAGCAAAAGGCCTCAGGATTAGAAACATAATACAATATGCCATGATGATATATATAAGGGAACCCTGTGCCTATAAATTTTTGTGCCCACTAAGTGTCCAACCATCTGCATTTTATTTTAAATTGTTTTAGTATAAACACTCTAAAAGACCTGAAAGTGGGTTCTATGATTGTTTCAGGCCATTTAAGAATGATGAATATGTTTCATTTAAAACTTACTCATTTATCATGATGTTCTTGCAAGTGTAGCTAATGGTAGAAATAGACACTTGAAAGTCACAGAATCTGCGTGTATTTTCCTTTCTTTTCTGAAGTTGGAAATGTTCTTAAAAGCATTTGTGTTTTATATCTTTTGAAAGAATTATAGTAACAGAAAGTCTTAAAAGTTATTTGTAGAACAGTAAATCGGCATGCTCACTGGCAACACACAAATTTTTATAAATGATAAGGTATCATTTTTGTCCTCTTATCTATAATTGATAGGGCTTTCAGACAAAATGTAAGGAATCAAGAAAATAATTTCAGATGAACAATAAATACTTTTTTAGTATTAGCTTGTCTGAACTACCGCATCTGACATAGTTACACTAAAAACAAGTATATATTTTTCTCATTTATTAATTATTTGTATTGTTTAACTTTGATTTTTAATAGTTTCTTATTTTCATAATGCCAAAATACAAACCATTAGGCTCATGTTGGTTATGAGCATAAATGACCCATAGGGTTTCCAAGACTGTAATCTTTATGGAATCGGGGTGTCTAATCTTTCTCCTGCAGAATGACTGGTTAGTTCAAACTGCCAACCTTTCAGCTAGAAGTTTGTGTTAGTCTGGGTAGACTAGAGAAACAAATTCATAGACACTCATATGTATATAAGAAAGAAGTTTATGTACAAGAGCAATTGATCACCCCTTGTCAATTTGATACTTTCACGTAACTCTTTAGCCATGTATAATCTTCAAACAAGCAATAATAAAATCCTATTTGTAACTAATAGGATAAAACTAAAATGCATACAATTAAAAAATGTGCCACCATCATTGAAACATAATATTCTATAGGTGACAAAGCAAAAATACCCTTTGTCTAACAATTGCAGTTAAGTAACACCTGCACCTAAATCCTATAATCCTATGAATATATGCCCCCAACTGTGAAAGTTTGTAAACCAACCGCGTGATCCCTTCATCCCTCCAATTACGGGCATCCAATTTCTATACTGCCCACTTACATCAACCCATTGCTCTGAGGAGACAATCACACTCTTTGACATGAAGAATCTTCATTCCAGTTGAAATCTTGTGAAATCCGCATCCATAAGCAAAGTCAAATCAGGACAGGCCATCCATAAAGCCAGCAACAATATGCACCAGTTCACAGGCTCAATAACTTTTCTTCTGGTTGGGTTCAGGTCAACTTAATGTGGGCTGCCTCATCAGTGTGCCCATTGGTCGCCTTGCTTTTAGACCATGGCCTCAATAGGGGCGGTCTGTGGTAATTACATAACCTGGTGTCAATTTGAGGATTAGGAATGTAGGGGTGGAGTCTAGGCTGTAAATCAGATCATAGCCAATCTGGCCTTTGTGTGGGCATGGCCTTCGCCTGAGAATTCTGGGAAATCTGGTTTTTCATCCTTGGAGGCAGGAGAGAATCTCTGCTCACTCCCTGGGAGACACTGAAGCTGACAAGATGCATGGAACTATGCTAGTGCCCTGAGCTGGGGAAGCCATATGGACCTACCCTGATGTAACTAGACCTCTGGAGCTGGAGAAGCCACATAGAGACTCTTGACAGCTCTGAGATGCTTCCAACCCCACTGGATCCAGAAGACTTCCAACCCCACTGGCCTGTGATCTTCCTGCATTCGGCGTCATTGCATGTGTTTTGTGAGTCTGAAGAGGACTTTGTAGATTAGTATTGGACATATGGACTAATATTGGATTTATGGACTTGATCTGGACTGGGCTGGGGCATTTTCCTCAATATTCAATTGCTCTTGTATATAAACCTCTTTCTTACATACGTATGTGCTATGAATTTGTTTCTCTAGTCTACCCAGACTAACAGAAAGTTGAATACTTAATCAGTGCACCACGAGAGCTCCTTATATTCCTGATACAAATACCCTATTAAATATCTGCTTTGAAGATATTTTTACCACTTTCTGTGGTATATATGTTCACTTCCCACATGGGGTTCTTTGGCCTAGTTTTACCCTCCATTTTTAAAGTAGGATATTTAAGTCCCTAACAATTATTTTAGGATTGTCAGTGTTCCCTAGAATTCTGTCAGGTTTTGCTTCATATATTTTCAAGTGTTATTGTATGGTGCATACGCTTAAAATCATTATGTTTTTCTGATACTTTCATTATAAAGTATCCTAACAGTTTTTGATCAAAATGTTATTTTGTCTTATCCTAGTATTGTGATTGCAGCTCTTTTCTTGGTATTGTTGCATAGTTTACTTTTTTTCAATATTTTACATCTAACCTAGTTTCCTTTTTTAATCTAAATGGTCTCACAGACATTTTAAAAATGAATTCTGCCATTCTTTTGCTTTTTTTTTCTTCCTTTGAGGTATTCCATTCGTTTACTTTTAATGTAATTAATGATAAAATGGACTGATAGCTCCTATTTTTAAAACTTCGTTTCTTAATGGCTGTCTTTAGAGTGCAACTAATAATTTCTAACCATATGGCATTTGTGAATATCAATTTTTAAAGTATATATTTGATTAAGAGCACCCTTGTCTTCTCATCTCATGCTATTGTCATACAGTTACTTCTTTATGCATTGATGTAGTTCGGTTAATTATTGCTTTATGCAGTTGCTCTTTTGAAAATGGAAGAAAAAGAGAAACATGGATTTAAGTCATCTTTTTAAATTAACTCTCTAAATACCTTCAGTAGCACTCTTTGTATTATTTTATTGATTTGAGTTTTTCCCTAGTGTACTTTCATTTCAGCTTGATGAACCTCCTTCACTATTTCTTGTAAGACATGTTTACTTCCAACAAATAGTTTCAAATTCTGTTTTTCTGGGATTGTCTTAAAGAAGTTGTGGTGGTGTTGGGCAGCTAACCCCCAGTCTAACAGTTTGAAACCACCAGCCTCTGGGAAAAGATGAGGTTCTCTACTCCTGTCGATTTACAGTCTTGCAAACCCACAGGGCAAGTTCTACTCTGCCCTGTAGGGACAGTGTGATTCAGAATTGACTCACTCAGTGGCAGGGAGCATTTTGGGTTTTAGGAATATCTTAATTTCTGAAGGTTTGATATGGAATTCTTAATAGACAGGAAGCCCTTAAAGACCTTGGAATCATGGTCCCAGTTTCTGTTGAGCAGTCAGCTATTAATCTTCCACAGAAAAACTTGAACACGAAGATTCGCTTTTCCCTGCTGCTTTCAAGGTGGTTTGCTGTTTGGGGCTTTAAACCATTTGACTGCAAAATGCCTTGGTGTTTATCTCTTTGAATTTATGATACTTTGAGTTTATTGCACTTCTTGAATCTTCAGATTAATATTTTCCATCAAATACGAGACCTATTTGACCAATGTTTCTTCAAATATTCTGTCTGCCCCATGTAACTCTTCTTATGGGAACCTGGGAGGACTTGCCAGGTAACTGGATCTCTGTTCATCTTTCATGCTACTTTGTTCCCAATTCCCACATCGTACTTTTGACATTCCCTCAAACCTGCTGATTATTTGGCCAGTCTAATACTCCTGTTGGACACCCTCATACATTTTTCATCTTAGTCCTCTACTTTAAAATTCGAGATTTTCTGCTTGGCTTATTTCCCCCCAACCGCACCGCAATGACTGTGTCCCCTGCCCCCTGAAACCCTTGTTCTCCCTGCTGTCCCTGTAGATTCACCAATTCTGAGTTTCAAATACCAAAAAGCCGAAAACCATATAGCACAACTTCAAGAGGGTGACCCCAAATCACCTCTGGGATGCACCGTAATGTGAATGAACAAACACAAAAGAAAAAGAAACAAATGGCAGATACAGAAAATCTAGAAAACCAGATCAGGTATGGCATGCATCAGAAGGGGGATCAACTGAAAAAATTGTACTTGTTCAAGTCATATTTATGCCTTTGATCTCCTATACTTATCTCTCCAGTGCCCTCTGTTTAGTATCCCCTTTGCTACCCACCCTCAATTGTGGATAGCGTGAGTTCACCAGAGGTTTCTTCCTATGTAGTTCCCACAGTGAATCTTGGCCCACAGACAGCAGACTGAGGCCCTACAAGCCCAAGCTTGTGCCCGTTCTGATGCTTGTTCCCATGGCAGGGAACTCACACAGGGTTTGTCCTTTTGTGATTGACTAACTTCACTCAGCACAATGTCTTCCAGCTCCCTCCACATCTTGCGGTGTTCCTAGTTTTATCGCAGTCTTTCAGAGATGTGTAGTATTCCACTGTATGTATATACCAGAGTTTTATTTACTTATTTCTCCACTCTTCTGCTGATGAGAATTTAAGCTGTGTCCAGCTTCTTGCTACTGTGAACTGTGCTTCAAGGAACATGGGGGAGCAAACATTTGTTGATGATCTGTTTCTTACTTCTATGGGGTATACACCCACTAATTTTACTGCTGGATCATATGGTATTTCAATTGCTATCTGTAGTCCAGTTTTACAAAGGTGGAAACAACAAACGCTAGAGAGGGTGTGGTGAGATCTGAACTTTTATCCACTGCCGGTGGGCTTATAAATATATACAGCCACTGAGGAAGATGATATGGTAACACCATAACTTTTTGACCTACCTCTCTGCCTTGAATTGAACTGGCCCAGCAGACCCCATCAAAAGCTACCTTTTTTAAAATAATTAAATCATTTTATTGGGAGTTTGTACAACTCATCACAATCCACACATACGTCTATTGTGTCAAGTACTATTTTACATTTGTTTCCCTCATCATTCTCAAAATATTTGCTTTCTACTTGAGCCCTTGGTATCAGCCCTTCATTTTTCCCTTCCCTCCCTGCTCCCCCCTCCCGCATGAACCCTTGATAATTTATAAATTATTATTATTTTGTCATATCTTATACTGTCCAATGTCTCCCTTCACCCACTTCACTGTCCATGCCCCAAGGAGGAAGTTATATGTAGATTCTTGTAATCTGGTCTCCCTTTCTCTCTCACCTCCCTCCACCCTCCCGGTATCACCACTCTCACCACTGGTCCTGAGGGATCATCTGTCCTGGATTTCCTGTGTTTCCAGTTCCTATCTGTACCAGTGTACATCCTCTGGTCTAGCCAGATTTATAATGATAGTAGGGGGAGGAAGCATTCAAGAACTGGAGGAAAATTGCATGTTTCATTGTTGCTTCACTGCACCCTGACTGGCTAATCTCCTCCCTGAGACCCTTCTGCAAGGGGATGTCCAATTACCCAGAGATGGGCCCTGGATCCCCACTCTGCACTCCCCCTCATTCACAATGCTATGATTTTTTTGGTCTTTGATACCTGATAGCTGATCCCTTTGACACCTCATGATCTCATGGACTGGTGTGCTTCTTCCATGTGGGCTTTGTTGCTTCTCAGTAAGATGGCCGCTTGTTTATCATCAAGCCTATAAGACCCCAGACTATATATTTTGGTAGCCAGGCACCATCAGCTTTCTTCACCATATTTTCTTTTGCACCCACTTTGTCTTCCATGATCATGTCGGTGACAGGCTGGTGTTCTTCTTCCATGGTGGTGAAGAAAGCTGATGGTGCCCGGCTATCAAAAGATATAGTATCTGGGGTCTTAAAGGCTTGAAGATAAGCAGGCAGCCATATAGCTCAGAAACAACAAAGCCCACATAGAAGAAGCTACTGTTTTTTATAAGACACCCTAATGAGAGTAAGACGAGGGCATTGCCAAGACAATTTGTCTCCAGCTATTCACTGATCATAAAAACATGTTTAAACGCATTTTGTTTCAAATAAACTTATTTGTTTATGAACAGGACCCAGGTAGCAAGATTTTTTTCCCACTTACCTGCCATAATTTGCCAATCACTTTTAAAATATTAGTAAATTCTCTCGTTTAAAAAAGAAAGTATGATAGCTTGAACTTACAAGTTTATCATTCTCATTTTATTTAAATAATCATAGTCATAACCTTGTATAAATATTTATACACAATTCAAGATATCTTGTTGAATTGTGGATATGGTAGCTCAACAGACATAAAGGAGTCCTTAGGGGGCACAGATGGTTAAATGCTCAACTACTAATCAAGTGGTTTACAGTTCGGCCCCACCCACATGGGCCTAAGCAGACAGGTCTAGTGATTGCTTCCGAGAAGTTACACGTGGGAACTGCAGAGGTGTTCAACTGCGCTTGGCTTGCACTGTCCTCCATTGGGACCACGTTGATAGCAACTAACCACAACAACGGTCTAAAAATACATCAAATGTTTTTACTTGGGGGGTCGTCAGAGATTTTTTTCTGGATAGTTCATTAACAATAGCTCAGTAGAATTGTGTCCATCTCAATGTGATTGAACAAACAACAAAAACACTGTTAGAGCATACCCTAATTCATTATTTTAGATTGGTATTGTCCCTTTATGATGGGAATGCTTCTACAGATGTAACAGCACAGGTAGCAAATAACAGCAGTAATACAGTGAAGTACAAGAACTAGAGGAATTGTCTATGAAAGAAAAATGAGTTGAAGGACCTATCATTTTTCCAAATTGTTCGTGTATTGTTTCCAACATTCTTTATTTTATGAAAATCAAAACATAGTAAAAGCATGCAAACATTTTAGAGTTCATGTTACTTTAGATAAGACAGTTAATTCTGGATATTAGAACAAAATGTAGTATTGCTATGAATGGGTTGCATAGTTAGATAATACTTAAACAATAAGGTAAATGATAATTTACTTTAAAAATAGTTTTGGAAATTAGTGTAAGTGTGTTAGCAATTTGTGAGTTGTAACCTGCTGAAAGAAGGTTTAGCTGATATTAGTAGGATAGGGTACACTATCAGATAAAGAAAAATATGACACATATCTATGTAGTAATCAGAAGTAACTAGTACATGTGCGTGTGTGCATTTTGGGTAGTTGTACATGACTCTAATCATCTATGTGGATTCTTACATGACCCCAATCATCTGTGTGAGGTTTCATTGGGTCCACTCAATCTTTTTCGTGTAGGAAATTGAACATAGACAAATGTAAAATGTGCGTTATGCTCAGATTGTTCCTTAAAATGTCAGTCACTTTAGATTAATCTCACATTTTCAAAGCAAACATTATAGAAAGATGAGTGTGTCTGTAAGCTGCTACATTAATTTTTTTTAAGCTGGCTGCATAACCATCCTAGCTGTGTGTTTGAGTAAAGAAATTGAGCAAATAAAACCATCTTTTAGATTTGGCAGTCCAGAGGCTATTTGGGAAGTCATTTGAACTGACACAGTTGAGGTGGCAAAAATAGCTTGATGGATCTGGTGGGGAAACTGACAATGTGCTATGTGGCAGAGCAGCCACAATATTTGTCAGCCTCTGAGAAAAAGACACTTGCCCGTCAGCTTTACAATGCAGCCATTCTTGTACTACCCTGATTTTCTGATCTGGTACACATAGTATACAACAATTCTCTCTTAAACACCACCAACCAGTCTTATTTTCTTGTGTTTGCTAAAATAAAAATAGATGGCTATTTTACAAGATCTTGGAGAATAATTTTAAAAAGGATTATTTTATTTTATGCCACGATCCTATCACATGCCTGGATGTGTAGAATTACATAAAAATAAATGCAAAATGTTAAGGGTATCTAACTTCAGAATGAAGTATCTGAGTTGTGCAAATAGCTACCACACTTGGATGCTAATTGAAAGGTTGAAAGCTCAAGTCCACCCAAAGGCACCTTGGAAGAAAGCCTGCTGATGTACTTTAAACGAACTCAGACACTAAGGCCCATGGAGGACAAGTGCTAATCTGACAAGAGGGTATCCACGAGTCACAAGCATATGCATGGCAACATCAGAATAACCAAGATATTTTAATTTTCACAATTTCATATACAATGTAGATTATGTTTCCAGAAGGAAATATTCAAGTGTAGGTACAAAGATTAAAATAAGATTAAAATTTTTGACATCTTTCTTCCTTCTTACTATCTACTTTTAAGACATTAGAATATCATCTTGAATATGCTTGATTTTTACTGCCTCAGGCCTTTATGTGCTGTTAAGAATGATCTAATATCCAATATTTACTTTAATTTTTGGCATTTGAATAGGGTGCAAGATAAACTTTAATAAAATTAAACATATAGAAACAAAACTTTAAAGATTATAGCTTACACGTTTAACTCAAGTAAACGGTGTTGGTTTTTCTTAGTAAAAAGTTTCATTTTTATATTTTAATGGTTTCTAAACAAACAGTTATTTTATTCCCCTTCCCTCTTTGCTTACTTGAGATTGGATGGTAGTGTCTGATAGGTTGCCCTATGTCCTAGCTAAACAGTTTTTCTTTTCTTGATTAATCATCAAGCAAAGGGAATTAGCTAAATGTTGATCTCTAATCACTATTGGGAGTCTCTCTGCCCACGAATTAAGCTTGTAGGCAAAATTGCAGGCTCAAGCATTCTTCGCGTATTGTGTTCCTTTCTGTACCTCATGATTATAGCTGGCTGTATAGTATACTTTACTTCCAAATAGTAGAATAGGTTAAATTATACTATCAAATAGCTTGGCAATAAAACCCTCACCGTAGCATAATAGGATTATAATTCTTCAAATATTCTTAATGTAAACTGGATTTTCAAAGGAAATTTTTAGCTTAAAAGTAAGGTTTTACTCTACTAGCCTTTTAATTTTTCTTTGATTCTGAACCAATCTATTAATTTGAGGACTTTCTTTTGCATTTTAGTTCTGAAATTATCCACATATTCAGTAAATTTAACTGTTTCTACTTAAAGCTTTAATAATATTTTATGCTCAAAATTTCAGAATATTTTCTTTTGAAAATTAAGAATCTTAAAATTCATGGTATTAATTACTGGAGGTCATTTTCTGACCATTTATCTTACTTAAAACATCGCAGGCATCTCACTAAGGAGAAAAACAATGCTTTATTAACCTTAGGTTAAATTTAGATGTCTTACTTCAAAAATATTCAAATTCCATAATTCTGTGATAAGATTTTATTAATATAAAAAATGTACAGGATACTTAAAAACACATGGAATTTATGGAAAAGTATAATTCCATCATGATTCACTTTATTGGAGTTAATTTGATTAGATCATGTTGTAACAAAAATAGCTAACCGTAAACCCTGGTATGACATGTAAACTCCAAAGACTAATCAATCTGATGTTCCAATACTGACAACATCTCAGCGTTCGATCCCATTTCTAGGTAGTGATAATCAGGGTCATCTATGAGGATTGAAACTGTAACATTGTTTCCAATGCTGAAGTAATTTCCATCATATGAATACAGTGTAATAGTAACAGCTTGCAATGGGATATAATAAAGCATTTGGAGTAAACAAACTGGAATTCTCTAAAGCACTTTAAGAAAGAGAAGAAAGAAAGAGAGAAGACAGAAGTGTGAAGCTGAAATGATGAGGGGACTTGTGGAGGCTAAGGTTATTATGTTTACTACCTTGAGCATCTTTCAGTTGGAGGTCCTCAAATCAACTAACCCAGTTGTAGGCTGTGTAAAGTAGGACTTAGAAATTTGCATTTTGACAAGTAGTCTTTTTAATTTTATTGAAGAATATTTTGTGTCGTATAATTCAACAATTTCAATGGTAAAATCTAATGATTTTCAGAAAATTTATCAACTTGGGTCAGCTATGGGATAAGTCCTTTCTAGAACATTGACATGTCCCAAATCACATTTGTGTTAGCTTATGTTGTCTAGAGAAACAAGACTGGTGACATGCATGCATAAGAAAGAGTTTTATATCAAGTAGTAATCTTATGTCAAGGCATCCCAGGTCAATCCAACTTAAGTCCATGGGTCCGATGCTTGCTGACGCCCTCTTCAGACTCTTGTACCTGCAAGCCAGCGATAGAAAGGTAAATCTGGATGCAGGAAGATCCATGCTGTGTCATGGATCGAAGGTCAGTGGAAACATGGTAGGGCACTGCGAGGGCTCAGGGTTGAGTGCCCCACTTGTGGCTGCTCTTTGAGGCAGATACAGAGCGCCAGCAAGCAGGAAAGCAAAGGGGCAGAGAGGGAACAGCAGGGTCCCCAGTGTCTCTCATAAAGAGGCCACACCTCCCAGGAGGTATGATGAGGCTACTGCCTGGTTGACAGGTTGAACTCCATTCCATCCCTGTTGCAGAAAATTAATCGACTGTCTCTTTCAATTTGCCTTTTCTGGGCATTTCATAACAATGACATCACACATCATGACTAAAAACTCTTAACTTTCATAGGAATCACCAAAGCATCTCGCTAAACTGTTCAAATGCATTAGCTCTGAACTGGGCGGTGAGAATCTGCAGTTGTAACAAGTGCCAGATGCTACTGATCCTGCTGGTCTACTGCTTACAGGTCTCAGAGTGGGGTCTGAAATTGTTTCTCTGCTTACACTCAACACATTTAAAGATTGTTGCTGTATTTCTATGCTTTTCATTTTTAATAATAAGAATTTTTGCTTTTCTTATCTCTATCATTTTTAAAAGAATATAACAAGAAGTTTATATCATTCATATTTATCTCATTAGCGTGGATCTTAGTCCAATCACAATAACTGATGATTTTATGGTGTTCCTGAATGTTTTATAACTTTCCCATGATTGTTTGTTTTATGTGTTTATCATCTCGTATTTTCTAAAAAGATATTAGTCATGTTAGTCGGAACAAAACC
>NW_022107431.1:45740459-45742078 GCF_000313985.2 Echinops telfairi | reverse complement strand
TAGTCAACCCAGCCTAACACAGGATATGCTGCTAAGTTTAATAGATTGAAACAAATAGGATGGTTTCTGCTACAGAATTTCTTTCTATCTCAGAAGTGGTAAAGAATAGCCCAAGTCCTACTTCAGCACATTGATTATTAAAGACATCAGATGTACTGACCTCCTCTAAATGTGGTAATTATAAAGAGTTATTTGTGGAACATGAAATCCACATAAATATTATAAATTCTCAGTAATTTCCCCAATAATTCAGCTACTGAGCCACATCTGGATTCTATTCACATATCTTTCCCATTCACTTCTTTTGGAATTATTGGCTGATAGGATACCACCTTGGTTACTAAAATCCAGTAATTACTGCCACAGAAATTAAGCCATAAGTAATCAAGGCTTTGATGTAACATTTCTATGCAAACAAGTAATTTGAAATTTGCCTTGTTAGGAATTCTAATTGCTATCTAGGTGCATCATCAATAATGATATTTTTTAATTATTAAAAAATATTTACAAGGTAAAGGAACCAAACTGCTTTTACCTGCAGCTTGTGTTGGCATGATGACACATTGGAGGACACAAATAGCAAACAAGCCACCTTAACAGGACTATATGATCTGTTTACTATGTTCTAGGGATAACTCAGGGTCATGTGTACCTAAGCACCTACGTCTCTCTTGTAAACCTACATGCATTTGGGCTATACCCCAAGCCTCCCTAGGTTACTGGGGGAACAAATATCACGTAAAACATGGAGATATATATCTGTGCCCTATAATACATGAATTAAGATGGCAAAATAAAGAGGATTATAAGTACGAGCTAGATGGCCAGCTCTGATGATCTTACATGAGCAAGGTCATCATGGTGGCAGTGGGCAGGTGCACATCAGCTGAAGTACACAGGGCTCTGCTGCATAATGACAGCCACTTAAGTGTCAAAACCTAACTCTTAAGTCCTGATCCAAGACATTTGACAACACTAACCTATGGAAGTTGGATATATTAATCATACTTGAGAATGCTAATAACAGTGAACTAACTGTCAAGAATTACAGATATGCTATTAACTAGCCATATGAGAAAGGAATGTGATTTTAACAAGAGCAAATGTCTGTGACTCACTATTTGAGAATAAATCATCAAGGACCAATGAGAAAGGAAACTATTGGAAGTTTGCACTGCATAGAGTTATAGAGAAAGGTTACACATGACTCAAAGCCACTTGACGAACTCAATCTAAACTGACCTTCAATGGAGTCTTGTCTGGGGAGCCCTGGAGTATTATATTTAAGTCATTTTCTTTTCCAAATAACAAAATAATACATCATATCAGATTATTAGCTTGAAATAGTTTTATGATCATTTACATTTTCATAATTGGTTGATTAAAAACATTGGCAAAATTCTTATCTCCCTACTAAAATACATTCAACAATAATCCTGATTTGGTAGAGTAATTATAACCATAGTGATTAATCATAACTGCCACTCCTCTTGTGTTATTTTGTTAAAACAAAAGATTACAAAATATGCAGCAGTGTTCATTATCTAAATAATATTTTTATTGGCTTTTATATAAATATAGTTCTAGATTTTCCTTTGTCTTGATATCATCTCATTCTC
>NW_022107431.1:45737295-45739905 GCF_000313985.2 Echinops telfairi | reverse complement strand
AGTCTTATTATTCATGTTTCCCTGCTTCTCTGTACTCAGTTCATCACAGGTATAATTCTCTTCATGTTCACGGTCACCATTCTACTTCAAGCCACTGTCCTCTCTTAGCTGTCCTACTGCAAATACCTCTTACTTGTTCCTATTGCCCCTTTACCCCACTCCAATTTTTCCTCCACAAATACATCATTGTGACCTTTACAAAGCATAACCTTAGTCATGTTGGGTACAGTGATTTCTTTGTTTTTTTTTTCTAGCCATAGTCTTTGTCATTTCCACCAAATGACTTTTACCTAATGGAGTGGGTAAGAAAAAAGGAGAGCATATGTTAATATGATTATGGTATACTTCAGTTGTGAGTGATTGGTAACTGTTAGGGTAAAAATTTGGTATTCTAATGAAGGTGTTGGTCAGTTTGCCATCTTGGTTGTTGTTTCTCAGAAGTAAGCAGAGGAATCTAATGAGCTGGAAAAACAAATGCAACCTTTAGCCCCTGAAATCCCTGCCATGGAACAAGTAAAGGTGAGTTCCTTTACACAGAACCTGGAGTGCACTTCCTTGGGAGACCCCCTGAGCCAGAGCCAGGTGCCTTTAGGCAGAGGCTTATGGTGGGATGGAGTATCCTTTTTGACACTTCTCGACAGTGCCAAAAGTGCTTTGTTACATCGCCCTGGCGAGACAGAGATCAAGGGACTGAGGACCAGAGTGTGGTCTGCCAAGAGGCATAGCTGGGGAGAGGCTATCCTAACCAAAGAACTGTGCCCTGATCATTCCAGATCTTTACATGTTACTTGCTAACTTCCCTAAGAAACCCATAATTATAAGCATTGTCTAGATAGCCGTGTGACCAGTGTGATGAATTATTTAACCCAGCTAAGAAGTAGAGAGTGCTGAGAGAAGAATTATTGGTGTCAGTTAGTAAGGAAAGTTGGAGGTTGGAGATTGGTCTGACCTCGGTCTCACACAAATTAACCTCAAGTTGATGTGGAATTGAATTCTCCTTCTTCCCCTTAAGAAGAGACCAGACACTGCCCCCATGTCATACACACACACACACACACACACACACACACACACACACATTCTTTCTTGACATAAAAGCCAGCCTTGATATCCCATTGTATTTTGCTTAATATCTAAATTCTTCAGCATGGTCAACCAGAAATTGTCATCTAAGCTGGACACTGAGCTGGTCCCACAGCTCTTCCCCTTTACCTCCACTGATGCGTGTCCCTTGGTCATCAGCTCCAGGTCCAGCAGCAACTCACTGTGCACCTCAAGGATGTCAAGTCTTCCCTGTAGCCTCCAAAGATGCCATTCCCGATACCGTTTTGTCCCCTGTCCTTTGATTATCCTCCCTTCCTCCATTGCCCACATCTCATTCTTGGTTAATTCCAAGTATTTGGCATATACCAAAGTCCTCTAAAAAGACTCTTTAAATTTTTAATCAAAGTACGGATGCCTATTGTATGCGTACTCTCCCATTGCATGGTATGCTTCATCCATATACCTTTTGTTTAAATCATAAAAGGTTATGTCATCTCACCATACATATTCAACCTGTATGCTGAGCAAATAATCTGAGAAACCGAACTATCTGAGGAAGAGCAAGGCATCAGGACTGAAGGACGTCTTATTAACGAACTGTCAAGTGAGGAAACCTTAAAATACTTGTTAATGAAGATCCAAGACCAGTCTTCAATATGGATTACAGCTCAATATAAAGAAAACCAAAAAAATTAATCACATTTGGGCCAATAGACTACTTCATGATTAACAGGAAAAAAGCTTAAAATAGTCAGGATTTCATCCTGTTTGGGTCCACAATCAATTATCATGGAATCAGCGTTCAAGAAATCAAGCAATGTGTTGATTGGGCAAATCTGTTGTACAAGACCTCTTGAAAGTGTTGACGAACAAAGATGTAACTTTGAAGACTGAGGTGTGCTGGAACCAAGCTATTATTTTTTAATCATTTCAAATGCATGTGAAAGGTGTACAATTAATAAGGAATACATTAAAAAGAATGAATGCATTTGAATTAAGTTGTTGGTGAAAAATATTGAAAGTACTGTCGACTCCCAGAAGAACAGCCATCTGTCTCAGAAGAAGTACAATAAGAATGTTCTTTAGAAGCACGGATGGTGAGACTATGTCGCATACACTTTTGGCATGTTACCAGGAGAAACCAGTCCCTGGAAAAGGACACCAGCAGAGGGGCAGCAAAAAGAGGAACACCCTCTACAGGATGGATCGATACCGTTGTGGTAAATTGGCATACCAGCAGTCATTGTGAGACTGGTACAGGGCAGGGTAGTGTTTGGTTCTGTTGCACATAGGGTTTTTATGAGTTGGAACAAACTGAAGGACATCTAATAACAACATATAATCAGTAATTTGAGTATTTTTTAAAATCATTTTATTGGGGGCTCCTACAACTCTTATCACAATCAATACATACAAGTGTGTCAAGCACATTTGTACATTTGTTGCCATCATCATTCTCAAAATGTTTTTTCTACTCGAGCCCTTGGTATCAGCTCCTCATTTTCCCCCACCCTCCTCTACCCTCCCTCCTTCATGAAACCTTGATAATTTATACGTTTGTATTAT
>NW_022107431.1:45734020-45735798 GCF_000313985.2 Echinops telfairi | reverse complement strand
TTCGTAGTACTATGGGTCAGTGAGGGATGCCGTGTCTTGTAGTGGGGCTGGCCCTATGTGATTTGAGTATTTATTTAATGTTTATTCTTTATATCAGACCCAGGGAAATAGACTCATGTCATTATTTACTTTTATGTGCTTTATATACAATTAATGAATACCTCATATTAAATAAATGGTGGGCTTTGTCTTATTCATTTTCAATGTAAAATATTCCTAATACTACGGACACAAGTTGCTTCCTTAAAAAAGTTTGTGTCCAATTTCCATGGCAATGAATTATTTAATGTAGCTTTTCTAGCCGAAGTTTCCAGCTCCCACCAAATGACCTTTCCTTGCATAGATATAATAAGAAGGTGAGAGAGGATACTGATAGGATTCACCCATGAGGGATTGAGAACATGATTCCCTGGAGTGTCATCCTGCTGTGTATACAATGACACCCTTACTAGCAAGAGCCAGGAGTAGAGCACGTCCTCTGGACCTGAGATCCTAAACCATGATGCTTCTGCATCCCAATAACAGCCACAACATCAGAGGAGCAGCAACAGAAACAGGGGCCAGAGTATATAACAGTGTGATCCATTTCCCAACCCACAGACCAAGGAAAGCTGAGTGCTTTTTTTGCAGGGTGCTGGCTTGCAGAGTGGGGTGCTTCTGGGCACTTAATTGGGGAAGTTGGATGGGCTGACCCACAGAAATAGAGCCGAGCCATGGGGCAGTAGCTTACTGGAACATGGTGCCTGTAGGCACTTCATTCACAGAGCTGAGAGTTTAAATGGAATGCCTGCAGATTGAGGTTTATAGCAGAGTGGTATGCCCTGTGGCATTTGTTAACAGACTTGATGGAACTTTGTAACACTTCCTGATAAACAACTCAACCCAGAGCATTTTTACTGGCAACTTGTTAACTTCCTTTAATCATAAATAAACCCTTTAATCATAATTGTTTTCTGATTTTAGTTGTGAGTTCTGCGTAGCCATTGCAATGAACCTAGAGATAAATTATAGAACATTGATTAAGTCACTGCAAATGATGTTATTTTATTGTTATACATGAGGAAAATTATAGAAGTCTTATGTAAAGGTAAAAAGTTATCTCTGAACCCAAAATTATAGATTGCTATATATGTGTGTGTCCATGCTCATGTTTATATTTCTATTTCTATACTTATAAATATTACTGCAATAAAATAATACTATTTTGAAAATTTAAGAGCATATCCTTTTAACATTTTTACAAGAAAAAGATGACTTGATAAATCACAAGTGTCAAAGGCTATCGCAATCATAAATACACCAAGCGTAGTATGTGGATGCTGTTGCAGTGCCGTTCCGTCGATCTGACTCAGAGCGAGCCCCTGAGCAGCAAAATGAAAAGCTGCCCCTGCCTGAGCCACAGTCACTCCCTGCTGGAACCCTCCGCAGCTTCACGGAGTCAGTCCATCTCCTTAAGCTGCTTCTCTTTTTCAGTAGCACGCCCACCTTTACCAAACATGATGTCCTTTTCCAGAAACTGGTCCCTTCTGATAACATCTTCTGCAACTGATTGCTACGAAGGATTTCCTTAAAAATCTCAGGTTTAGGACATAAGAAATCTTGTCTGCTGATTACTTAGAAAGCATTCTGTTTCTCTTTTTTAAGTGTTTTTTTTTTTTAATTTGGGTGTAAAATTTTTGAAGATATTACCTAATGCTTATTTACATATTTCCTATATTATATACATATCATGTATTCAGAAAGTCCCCCCCTACTTAAAATACTTCCCATATTTTCAG
>NW_022107431.1:45730797-45732588 GCF_000313985.2 Echinops telfairi | reverse complement strand
TGGGCCGCCTTGCCATCCTAAGGATTTGAATGACTTGGGGACTTTGAATGCAACCACTATTCAGCACAGATTGATAATAATGGCCCTGGGTTTAGCCCATCAACATGAGCTGCTAAAGGGTCAGTAGGTACTGTAACAGTGCAGAAATAATAACTGGTAACTGCTAAGTATTAAGAATCCCCTGGAGAAATCATCAGTGACATTCTTTCGTAAGACCAGGGCATCTATGAAGCTCTTCTGTATTGATTTTGAGATATTGAAGAGTCTGGAAATAGGATAGACCTTTTCGGATTACAGTAGCCCTCGTCTTCACAGAGAGCCAGCTGGTCCCTGCAAAACCCTCTGCTCCATGTAGCATGTGGCTCTGTTATACTTAGTTCTCTTGAGCCAATTAAAACCTGACATTTTGTACCTCCTGAAATTAAAATGCAGATGAAAAGATGACTTTTGTTTTCAAAAACAGGTTAAGATGAAAACTTACCTAGACTTAAGTTTTCACTTAAGTCGAATTGTCAAAATGCCTGCTGACTTAGCAAAGAAAGAGCCTATAGTGGAAAGATTATATAAATTATCTATATTCTAAAGCATTATCAAGGAGTTTGAGAGAGTGGGGAATATAATTATTAAATGCTCTGTGAGGTGCTGGGAGTGAGAGTGGTTCATCAATTTCTATTTGAAATGAACTTTGCTATGCCTCCATTTTGCTTTTGATTGAGAAATGACTAACTTTAGAAAGCACATAACCTTCACGTGTTGTGAACAATGAAAATTGCCACAATGTGTACATTCATGGCAACTCTAAACTTGTGTGCATTGACTCTATTTGTCTCTGTCCACCTGAGTAATTAGAGGGGAGTGTCTGGACACACTAGAGACATTTGGGTCACAATTAAAACACATAACCTCCCTCACTAAGAGGAAAGGTGAACAAAGCGAAGAAAAGCAAACACTTTACAATTGACCTTGCATTACTCTTGGTGCTACTGTAGAAAGATGCAGTTCTAAGGGTGAGGATGGAAAGTAACAACACGCAACATTCATTTTCCACACTGAAAAGCCAAATAATTCTTTGTTAGTGGTTTTTCCAAGGGAGCATTTTCCAGTCTTTGCCACTTAATCATAGCTGAACTCCTTGCTCATACAAAACACAATGTCACAGTTAATTTCTAGCCATTAGAAAGATAGATACTGTGGGAATGTATAAAGACAGCAAAGATAAAGGCACAAGTACACCATATTTATGGCATGCAAAAGAAAATATTTCTAGCTATCACATATCAAATATAACACTGATTTTAAAAACTGAAAAACACAATACCAAATTGAAATTAGGGCGCATGAGATCATTAACACTGGGCTACAAAAGTCATTATAGCTACGTTTAAATGAAAACTATTGCCACAATGTAAATTAGACTTTTAGAATTGAGTGTGGGAGTGGAGGCAGGGTCTACAGCATGATGTAGCACCCTGGAACTTCACATTAGGCTTTTCAAATTGATGAAGTGATCTTACACCCTTATGCTTTTATTTACTGATTTAAATTCAGCCTTCCAACACAAGCAAGAGACATGGTGCAGGCCAGAACCTAAAGGGCGCTGAGGAGAGAGGCAATGTAGTGACTTGGGTTCTTCCAAACACATTTGTTTCCTCTGCACCTCATTTCAGTGCATTTTCAGGGCTAAAGTTTCTCTCAAGGGAAATACCAAGACTGAAATCGTTCTCTTATTTATTTATTTTTTTTAGAATAAATTCTGAAATTCTTCCACCTTAATTTTTCAATTTATACATG
>NW_022107431.1:45719230-45729236 GCF_000313985.2 Echinops telfairi | reverse complement strand
TCCTACCCCCCACTATTATGATCCAAATTCTACCTTACAGATCTGGCTAGACCAGAGGGTGTACATTGGTACAGATAGCAACTGGAAACACAGGGAATCCAGGACAGATGACCCCTTCAGAACCAGTGATGAGAGTGGTGATGCCTGGAGGGTGGAGGGAATGTGGGGTGGAAAGGCAGAACTGATTACAAGAATCTACATATAGCCTCCTCCCTGGGGGATGGACAGCAGAGAAGAGGGTGGGGGGAGACATCGGACACCAAGAACATCTCTAGGAACACCATAAGTACTTCTCACTCTCATTCTTCTGGAATACTGAAGAACAATTCACCTATCTGAAGCATGTGGCTTCATATGACTCCAAGGAGAACTTACTTTTAGGTGGTGAAAAGTTGGTTCTGACTCATGGTGACCTTATATATGACAGAACAAAGCACTTCCCACTCCTGCACCATACTCAAATCTTTGTTATGTTCAAGTCCACCATTGCAGTCACTGTGTCAATCTATCTCGTCAAGGACCTTCCTCTGTGCTGGTGCTCTCTACTTTACCTAGCGTGATGTCCTTTTCCAGTGACTGGTCTCTCTTGACAACGTATCCAAAGTACTTGAGGCAAAGTCTCACCATTTTTGCCTTTAAGGAGAATTCTGACTAATTCTTCCAAGAAAAATATGTTTATTCTTTTGGAAGTCCATGGTACTTTCCAAATGCTTCAGTAGCACCCAAAGTCAAATGCATCAATTCTTCTTTGGTCTTCCTTTTTCAATGCCCGACTTTCACATGGATATGAGGCCAATGAAAATACCATGCCTTGGGTCAGGCACACCCTAGTCCTCAAAGTAACATCTTTGCTTTTCCAACACTTTAAAGAGGTCCTACCTATACAGAAGATTAACCCAATGCAATGTGCTGTTTGATCTCTTGACTGCTGCTTCCATGAGCACTTATTGTTGATCCAAGCAAGACAAAATCCTTGACATCGACCTTTTATCCATTTACAATGATGTTACCTCCTGGTCCAGTTATGAGGATGTAGGCTTTCTTTCCATTGAATGGTAATCCGTAATGCAGCCTGCATCCCTGATCTTCATCAGTACGTGTTTCAAGTCATCTTTCTCACTTTCGGCAAGCATGGTTGTGCACCTGCACATCCCAGGCTGCTAATAAGCCTTCCTCCAACACTGATGCCACTTTCTTCTTCATACACTCCAGCTTCTCTGAGTACCATGATTTGAATCAGGTGCACCTGGAACCTAGCTCTGTATAACCGCTGAAATGACTAATACACATATCAGGAGTCTTAAAATGCACAAATACCACCATGCTTTCCAGCCTTGCTTATGCCATGTCTACTGTATATAGCTGGTATATCCAGCCAAAGCATAGCCCTTCACCACCCTTTTCATACAGCTTTGAGCTTTGCTTTCCCTACTTAACCTTCATTGATCTTTCAGTTGCCAACCCCTTCCCTTGACATATCATGGGTCCTACAGGCATGAGTACTACAGCATTCAGATTATAAAAAGTGGTGTTTCCATGTCTTCCACAGTAGGTATTCCCAGAACCCCGACCCCATTTTTTTGTGCACGGACCCTCATCTGCCCATTAAATAAAGGATAGAATAAGTAATGTTCCACTTTGTCTTACTTGCTAATATCACTGTTCTAAGGCCACTGTGCTAATATCACTGTTCTTGACCTCCAAGACCTTCAAGACAAGGCTTGCTACTCCTGTAAAGAGTTACAGTCTTGGAAAACCACAGGAGCAATTTGACTCTATCCTGTCCATAGGGTCCCTATGAATTGGAATCAACTTGATGGTAGTAGGAATGCATTTCTCAAGAATGTTAGCATATTTCTGCTAGGGATTTCCATGTTATGTAGTAAAATCCAAGTTTTAATCTGCAGTTGCTTATATAAAATCAATGTCATAGAGGTTTTATAATAAGCAATTTATTCTAAATCACTATATTGGCTATCATCTAAGGATAATGGACAAGTATATCCTCTGTATATCCAATAATAGCAATGGATAGCATAGTCTTTGCTTTATTTTCTTACTCTGCAATGGTCTAAAGACAGAAAATGGTTTGAATGAATTAGTAATTTCAATGAGCTGATTAACAGCAGAGCTATGCAACACTGTCTCCATCAAATAAAAAGGTCATGGTTGTGTTTTGGTTTTAACTCTGAAGGTAACTTGTAGTTGTACAGTGTGAGCTCCTTTATGTTCTTGAGAGCCAAGGTAGTGTCATTCTTTCTACCTCTACCATTGGAAACATTCTTCATCATCTTTGGTAAAAATTACAGGATAGTTACTGAAGCGCCAGCCTTCATATCTGCATGACAGTGATAATGGTGTGATTAATGGGTACACCACCCTGATAAGTCCATTGTCATTCAAGAGTTAGTTCCTCCTAAGCAGCCCCACTTCCATGACTAGATTATACTTCATAAATTTCCCTCTTTTACAAAGCAAAGCTAAGAATATAATCTTTCAATTGAGCGTACTGGAGTTTTGCAAATGAAAATCAGGACCTTAAGATGGAGAATGCATTAGTCTCCTGAGTCTGCTACAATAAATACAACAATGATGGCTTAAAACTACACAATGTATTGTCTTACTCTGGAGGTTAACAGTCTGGAGTTAATTTCAGCAGGACAAAATGAAGGTGTTGCTTCTCTGGGCAACTCTATCCCTCGTCTCTTCCAGTTTCTGGTGTCTGCCAACCTTCCCTAGCTTCTTAATCTCTGCAGCTGCGATCACACTACATTCTCCTCTTTTGTCTGTGTCAAACCTCCCTCTAGCTCTTGTGTAAGGATATTTCTGATTACACTTAGAAATCATGCAGATAATCTAGGTAATCTCCTCATTTAAAAATCTATAATATGATCACATCCTAAAACACTTTGAAGAGCTCTAGTGGCCTTGTGGGTTCCAAGTTGCACTTCAAATGGAAAAAGCTAGCAGTTCAAACTTGAACCCACCAGCCATGAGGATGGGGAAGGATAAGGCTGTGTTTTAGCCTTGAAAACCAAAGGGAGCCACTTCGACTTCATCTTATCAAGTCATTAGGAATCAAAATTGACTAGATGGCAGTTGTTGGTTTGTTTTATTACAAATTCCTTTTTTTTCCCAAAATAAAGTAACATCTACAGGCTTTAGAATTTGGACTGTGAATATTTTGGTGGGGGGGAGGGATGACACATTTTCATCCGAATACTAGGAGCTTGTCCTGGGATATCACCACCTGTTTCCTGCCCAGGTATGGTTTGTCTTTCTTCAGAGGCAAGGTGAAAGCAAAGAAAACTTCATGACTTTTTAGGTACCACCTGTTGTTGTTTTTCAGACATGAATATAGTACAAAGGTATTATGATGGGATTTCTTGTTTTTGTCTGATGATGTGTCAGATAGAGGTGCCACTTTTTTTTTTCTGGACACACTCTCCCAAATAAGGTGGTAAGAACCCGTGCAGAGTTATTGCTGTACTTACTTTCTCCTTCTGTCTCTAATGTCAAACACATCCTATTTTCAGAGTATTTTGAAATATTAGACGTAATTGATGATGTATAGATATTTCCTTAGAGCTGTGATCGGAAAATTGTTCTCTCCATTGAAAGGAGTCTTTTTTCCCTCCTACTGTCATTCTGAAAAGCAAATTCACTTCACTAGGCAACACTTAATATGCCAAGTGTGTCACCATTGCTATGATTTAGTACGGGAAAATGGCAAGACTTTCTATTTCTGTAAAATTTACATATCAGAAACTCACATAAGTCAGTTCTACTCTGTCCTACAGAGTCTCTATGAGTCAGCATCGATTTCCTGGCAGCCAGGTTAGTTTGGAATGGTTTACTCCTCTGGGAATGAAGTCAACAGAATGGCATTTCATTCATAATCAAAAAAGACATTTCAAGATCTGTCTTGAAGTACACTACTCTTTGTGATAGGATTATATCTATCCATATATAAGGAACCCAGTCAATACAACTATTACCCAAATTAGGCACAAACCACTAAAGCTATTGGTGAGGAATTTGAAGAATTGTACCAAAGGCTTCAGTGGGAAACTGATCAAACATACCATCAAGATGCATCAATAATTATTGGTGATTTGAATGCCAAAAGATGGAAAGAGATGAAGGAATAGTAGTTGGAAAATACAGACTTGGTAATAGAAACGAAGCTGGAGGTTGCATGATAGAATTTTGCAAAACCAACTACGTGCTCAGAGCAAATACTTTTGTCAACAACATAAAAGGTTGGACATGGACTTCTCCAGAAGGAATACACAGGAGTTAACTTGATTATATCTAAGGGAAGACATGCTGGAGAAGTTAAATATCAGCAGCTGAAACCAGGCCAGAGACTGACTGTGGAAGAGACCAACCTTGCTCATATGTAAGTTTAGGAAAAAGCTGAAAAAAATCAAAACAAGTCTATGATAACCAAACTACAAACCTGACTCTATGCCACTTGAATCTTGAGAAAATCTCAAGAACACATTTGATACATTAAACACTAATGACAGAAGAACTGATGAACTGTGGGAAGACATCAAGACCATCATTCATGAAGAAAGCAGAAGGCCATTAAAAATACAGGAAAGAAAGAGAAGACCAAAGTGCAGGTCAAAAGAGACTCTGACAATTGCTCTTAATTGTAGAGTAGATAAAGGAAATGGGAAAAAAAGACTGAAGTCAAACAGTGGAAGAGAAAATTTCAAAGAGAATTTCAAGAAGAGAAAACCAAAAATTATAATGAAATATAAAGAGACCTAGAATTAAAAGGCCCAAAGGGAAGACCATGCTCAGCATATCTTTAACTGAAAGAACTCTAGAAAAATTTTGAACTTAAATTTCAATATTGAAAGATTCTATGAGCAGAATATTGAACGATGCAGGAAGCATCAAGAGAAGATGGAAAGAACACGCAGTCACTGCACCAAAAAAGAATTAGTGGACAGTCCACCAGCTCAGGGGATAACACACAAGCAAGAACCAATGGTGCTAAAGGAATATGTTCAAGTTGCACTGCATGCCTTAGCCAAAAACAAGTCTTAAGGAACTAGGGGAATATCTATTGAAATGAAGAAGCACTGGAAGCACTCACTTGTCTAGGCCAGGATATTTGGGAGACAGCTGCTTGGCCGTTCAACTAGAAGAGATCCATATGTGTGTGCATGCCAAAGAAAGATGACAAAACAGAATGATAACATTGATATTTCAAGAAAGTCAAATTTTGTTTAAGATCATTCAACAACAGTTGCAGCAGTACACTGAAAAAGAACTCCCAGGTGTTCAGGCCAGAATCAGAAGAAGACTTAGAACAAAGAATATCATTGCTGATCCAAGGTAGACCTTGGTTTTACTGACTATGCAAAGGCATTTGTCTGTGTGGATCATAACAAACTCTCAATCCAGAAGTTCTGTAGAAGTTATGTAGAAGTTCTGAATGAGCACAATCAAGCACAAACTCTCAATCCAGAGTTTGTTATGATTCTAATGTTGAGTAGAATGAGAATTCCAGAACACTTGATTGTGCTCATTCAGAACTTCTACATAGATCAAGAGGCAGTTGTGTGAACAGAACAAAAGAATACTGCATGGTTTAAAATTAAGACAGATGTACATCAGCATTACATCCTCTTACCATACATGTATAATCTACATGCTGAGCCAATCATTGGAGAAGCTAGATTATATGAAGAAAATTATATGAAGAAAAATGTGGCACCAAGATTGGAGGCATGCTTATTAACAATTTGACATATAAAGATAACACAACCTTGCTTGTTAAAAATAAGAAGAATTTGAAGCACTTTTTGACAAAGATCAGTATGGAGTGCAACTCAATATAAAGAAGATCAAAATCCCCACAAGTGGTCTAATAGGTAACATCCAAGATTTTATCTTTCTTGGATCCACAATCAATGCTCATGGAAGCAGTAGTCAAGAGATCAAAATGAGTTTCATTAGATCAACCTGCCGCACAAACCCTCCTTAGAGTGTTTAAGGGCAAAAATGTGACTTTGAGAACTAAGGTGCATCTACCCTAAGTCATAGAATTTTCCAGTGTCTCCTATGCATGTGAAACAATGCATTGAACAATGAATAAAGAAGACGGAAGAAGAATTCACGCAGCTGACATATGGTGCTTGGGAATATTGAAAGTAACACGGACTGCTAAAAGAACAAACCAATCTGTTATAGAAGAAGTAAGGCAGGGTGCTCCTAAGAGGCAAGGATGGGATGACTTCGTCTTACATAGTTTGGACATGTTGTCAGGAGAGGCCAGTCCCTGGAGAAGGACATCGTGCTTATTAAGTGGGAGGGGCAATGAATTAACAGGAAAGTCTGTAAGGAGACGGATCGACACCGTGGTTGCATCAATGGGCTCGGGCACAGGCACAATGGTGAGGGAGGCACTGGACTGGGCGATGTTTCCTTCTGTTGTGCATGAGGTCACCATAGGTCTGAATGGAATGAATGGTGCCTAACAACAGCAACAAAGACCAGAATCGATGTATGCTTTCCATTCATTTAAAAATTATAAGCAGATAAAGAAGAGGGGGTACCAAAAAAAAAACCCGAATTTTTTTTCTAAAGCTATTTACTTAAATTTTTTTTTTACAAAACAAAACAATCTTATCCTCTTCAGAGTACTCTCCACTACACTTAAAACATTTGTCAAATCTGCAATTTCTTTCTTGGAAACATTTTCAAACTCATCTGCTTGAATGGCAGACAACACCTACCTCGTTTTTTCTTCACCTCTTCTATCAAATCACTGTCCTTACATGTCCCTCTTCATTCACGGACACAAAAAGATGTTGCACAGTGTGAGGTCAGGTGAGCAAGGTGTGTGGGGCAAGAGAGGCATGCTGTTTTTTTGACAAAACTGACATACTATGATGGCTGTGTGAGTAGGTGCATTATCTTGGTAACAAAATAAGTTCCCTATCTGCCACCAATCAAGCCCTTTTTTTTTTGTTGCACACTGTTATGCAATCCTTTCAGAATTTCCAAATAGAAAGCTTAATTAATAGTCTGGTCCAGTAGAACAAACTTCAAATGCACTATGAGTCAGCATTTTCATCCCTTCTGGAAGTTATCAGATGTCCAGAATGAGGTTTGCTATCAATTGACATTTCATCTTTTTTGAAATGAGGAAACCACTTGTACACTTTAGGTTTTCCCACAGTGCTATCCTTGTAAGCTGTGTTCAACATCACAACAGTTTCTGCTGCATTTTTCCTGAGCAGGAAACAAAATTTCACAGCCACCTGCTGTTCTAAAATTAAGTTTGAGTGAAACTACTATTACAAAAAATTCACTGTGACCTGAGAGACCCTGGGATGTCAGCACCAACTCCGAGCAAGTTGCTCAGCGCTCACCTAGGGGGATAATGCACACCAGAAAGCGCTGCTCTACCCAGCACAATTCTGGATTGGGGGGGTACCCTCTCATATACTACTATTATAAGCTAATATTTCAAGAAACACAATAAGTTTAAATGAGATTCATTTTTAGTGTTAGTGTATATAAATTTATATCCCAAATAGTTTTATTAATAATTTTATCATTTTAAAGAATTTAACTGGGCTTTTTATTAGACTTGATATTTTTTCTTTACTGATTGTGGCTGGAAATACACCTGTCAAGCAACACACACTAGAAACCAAAGTTTCACTGGAAACATTTGGGGAGGGGGAAGGGGAGTTGTTTAACTGTAATTACATACGAGTATACAATTTTTAATTTAAGCTTCTTTTGTAGGATTTGTTGATACCTTTGTCCTGTTCAAAGATTTAATGTTAAAACTAGACAATATAATCCATAAAAACAAATTAATGTGGTACATGTAAGCTGTAATGTATCCCAAAATGTTAAAATCAAATCCAACAGACAACATCGTGGTGTTGTAGACACCAACATCTCTACTCTTTCCTCAGGATATTTTATGAATTCTTTATGAATTAAAAAGTTAACATAGCGAATAAGTGAAAACTTTAGAATCAATCCATGTTTAAAATATTGATGAAGCTTAAATTTAATTTTGTTTCCAAGGAAAAGAAAACATAGATGTGTGTTAATATTTTCTTGGGTTACCTTGTGTGTTCCATGTGATACACTCAGCCCAATTCACAGATGACTAACTTATACCATAACTTACATACAAAGAAATTGTGTTCACACCACAATCCCTCTGTTTCTATCTTCTCAGTCCCCTGAAGTAGACAAGCAAGACCTCTCCGACATGGTCATGTATAATTATGTAAACACTACTACATTAATTATCACAGCTCTTATTTACTCCATATATTACATGATGCCTCATTAAGAGTCTTAAGTTCCACAATTTTAAGGGCAACTTTAAATTTTAACATTATGTAACAGTGTTATAGGAATCTTGGTGGCGCAGGGGTTGAGGCGCTCAACTAATTACCAAAAGGTCGGTGGTTCAAACCCTATCAGCTGAGCTGTTGGAGAAAGCTGTGGTCGTCCCCCTCTGTAAAGATGTCTTGGAAACTCTATGAGACAATTCTATTCTGGCCTACAAGGATGCTATGAGTTATAATCAACTTGATGGCAGTGGGCTTTTTGGGTGATTAAGGAATCATGCTTAATTACTTTATTCAATATTAGTAAATGAGGACAAGCTATTTGATTTAGGAAATCCAGTAAACACAGTAAGATACAAGCATATTGATACCCTGTCATCCAATAATCTAAGCGTCTAGCGAGCTCCATTTGATGGACACTCACTGGCCTTCACCCTCTACAGCAAACTATCCATATATACGCTCAAGAGATGCTGGGATTGTTGTTTCACTACCATTATCTAACAGAATAAAATATGAATTCCATTTTTATATATTCCTGCCCTCTAAGAATATTAATATTTAAATAATATTAAATATTCAATAGTTTAATTTCATAGCAAGATATTTAGAGGGGAAAAAATCACCGAGTCTTAGGGAAGTCTCAGCACACTAAGAAGACAATACCTGTAAAAACATTATCTATGAATAAAACAAAATAATACAAAATTAAACTCCCCAGCTCAGGAATAAATTTACAGATGTGTGAAAGAGGCGATTAATTCCATTTATTTAATGAGTAGCCACATTGTTTAGAAAAGCTAGTGGCCCTTTAAGAAATTACCAACTTGACTAAAGCACTAATTAGCAAGAGAAACAGATGATGAGGATAAACAACAATATCAAAATAAGGGGGGATAAATGTATAAAAATAAAGGAGGGTCAGGGATTTCACTGGGAATATTTTGAGGGAATAAATAAATTATGTTTCTCCTCGCAGTAAATAAAACTCTAGAGTTCAGAGCTCATCTTATCCAAGAAAAATTCTTTTTTTTATCTTTCTAACCTTTTAATGTATGATGAAGGTATTTCTAGAATAAATTTACCGCATAAACAAAATATGTACCACTCAGTACATATTTGTCAAATAAATGAATATGTATAAATTAGAGAAAGGACGATATCTAATGTAAATTTTACCATTGCCACTATTTTACAGTGCCCAGTAATATAAAGAAGCCCTGGTGATGGTGTGGGTGGGTGTTGGGCTACTAACAGGGAGGTCAGCCCTTTGAAACCACCAGCCTCTCTGCGGTCAAAAGACAGGTTGTCTACTGTCCATTATAGAGGTGCAGTCTTGGGAACCCACAGGGGCAAGTGTACCCTGTCCTACGTGGTCACTAAGAGTCAGAATCAACCCCTTGAGTTTATTTTTGGTTTGAGTATAAAGGTCAGCAGTTTGAAACCACAGTCCACTCTACAGGAGCAAGATGAGGCTTTCCACTAGCGCAAACCCTCAGTAACCCACAGCAGCAGTTCTACCCTATCCGATAGTCACTGTGAGCCTGCTAATAATGGCAGTGAGTTGGAATTTTTTTGTGGAAATTTATATTATCTCTCCAGTGGTGATCCAAAACATTATAATTATACCACATAAAGTTTAATAGTACAAAAGGGAAATG
>NW_022107431.1:45713861-45718106 GCF_000313985.2 Echinops telfairi | reverse complement strand
TGAGGGCAATGAATGTACAAATGCGCTTTATACAATTGATGTATGTATGGATTGTGATAAGAGTTGTATGAGCCCCTAATAAAATGATTAGAAAAAAAAAGAAAAAATTGTGTCTTATTCTATTTTATGGGTATACTGAAATTTATATAGTATTTCTCATAATTTGTAATTATTTCATTAAATCATATCTAAATCCATATATTTAGGGGGAATTATATGTAGTACTCCTGGTTCTAGAATTATTGATTGATAAAAATTTTCAACAAACTACACACGAAGGCTATCAGTTTTTACACCTCTTCAGTGTTCAAGAGTAATTCTAATTTTACTATAATCTTACATGCAGATATCATGTTATATAATTCTCACTAATCTAAGAGATAAAATAATATTCTGTTTTAATTTTACTTTAGTTTTCTTTTAAATTACTAATAAATCTATTCTCACGTCTTTGGTTTCCTTGATAACTCTTTGAGTTTACTTTATGTCTCTTTCTGAATTTCTATTTGTGTGATAATTTCCAAACTGATTAAATAACATGTATCTCCTTACATGTTAAAAATTACACTGCTGTATTTTATATCTACTGTGGATACTTTCTTCTTTATTATTTCTTCTGTTTTCCCTTTGTCCCTTCAAAGTTTTAACAAATATTTTATTTACTCAAATCAATTGATTTTTTTTAGCAATTTCTGCATTTTCCTATGGAAGTTCTTACTTTTAAAACCATATAAATTTTTATCAAAATTTCTATCTAGTTGTTAGAATTTGTTTTTCTTACTTCATTGTTTAATCCCTCTGAGACAGTTTTGCTTCAGGGTGTGTAAAAACACTGTCGTTTTGTCAATTGCTGAGAGCATATAGTGAATCCACTCTTACTCGATAAGCTCACAATGCTTACATTGACCCGAGCAACATAATATAATCCTTTTTCTTAACCACATTGGTCAGAATTTATCTTTGAAATTACATGATTTCATTTGTGTCTGTAACATATTAGATTCTGTTTTGTCTACTGATCGCACATTTTAATATCTGGTCAGAAAACACTTCTTCAGCTGTCCCTAGTTGTTTGCCCTTTAGTCTCTCTGGAAGAATGTGTGGCTCAGGAAGAGGGGTGTGGAGGAGGGTTTTAAAAAGGAGTCATTGGTCTTTATTTTTTCCTCACTCAAGCATGTGTTGTTTTAATTTAATAATGAATTACTTCTGACTTTATAACTGCTTTACTACTTTATAACTTCTGGCAAATTCAATATTTCTTTTATTAATCTATTGAGAATCATCGTATCAGGAATTAATATGAAAATAATTATTTTCTCTATTTCAGTAGCATCCAGTTCCTCATTTAAGAGCATATTATGACTGGTGTATAAATTTGATTTCATCCCCATTACTGCTTTGCAATTGTTTTCACAATAGCCCTACGTGTTTCTTTTTTATAATTCAATTGTTAGCCTATTGGGAATATGATATTTTTAAATTATTTGTGCAACTGGTTTTAGCAACTACATAGTAAACTAACATTTTGTATATTTATTTTGTAACAAGTTTTAGTAAAGTTTTATGATTTTAATGTATTTTAACAGAATTCCTTAGTCAATACTTATTTTATCTCAAGGTGCTGTGAATTGCATCTCCTCTTCTCTAACAGTACTAACTCGTGTGACTGCTGATTTCATAATTGATGTGCTCCTGCACCCAGAACAATGCTATTAGTAGTGCCAGTGCCTCCTGGCCTTATTTCTGATTTTAATGGAAATGCCTCTGGTATTTCAAGGTTAAGTATGTTGTTGTCTATTGACTTCAAAAGATAGCCTTTATTATAAAAGTTAACTATCCACCCATTTCTGTGTTTTTATAATTTTCAAAATAAGAATTTGCTACTACAGATTATAAAATTCTCTTTCTATATCGTTTGAAAAGGTGGACCTCCAACTTATTGATTACATGAATTATATAAATAGATTTTTGTTTTTTTATTCCTGTAATAAGTTTCACTTGGACATATTAGAATTTCTTTATGAGGAATGTTTGAAATATATATAATACAGTATATCTTGTTTATGCTCTCTTTAATATGGTTTGGAACATGGATTCTGATGATTTAATTAAAAGTATATAAATTTTCTTATAAAATTCTCTCCCTCTCTTCTCTCTCTCTCTCTCTTTTAAAATGGCTCATTTCATAATTAGAAAAAGAATTACAAATTATGTGAAAACTGAAAATACTATGTTTATTGAATTGATTGTTTTGTGAGTCTTTTGGAACTATTTTAACTTTTTGTTTTCTGTTTCTTCCATCAGCACTGTTAATTAATTTCTTACATTTCAATGTTGCATTTCTTTGCTGCTCTCCTACTTAAATTGGATTCTAGGTAAATCTTACTGCCTTTGATTCTCAAAACAACAGCACAAATTAAGTAGAGCAGATAGTCATTTCCCTATCAAAGATTAAAATAGTAACTCAAACTGGCTGTGGCTTATCTAATGTCATACTGGTGAAAAACCAACCATTGGGGTCAAAATATCACATATTTCCAAGTCTGGAACTCTTCGCTGCATCACCTGGCTTCCTACTCTGACTTATAAATGGTTTGGTGTCTCACTTTTATTTATTCCTCTCTTACAGTTAGGTATCCTTCTAGATGCTCATGAAGATAGAGTCTATCTTTTCATTTATCCCATTTTATTCAAATATTTCTAATCATTTGTCAGTTTTCCTCTCTGCTCCTCGACATTCTTGAAGGCTGCACTAGCTTTTAAAGCTGTTTTTAATCCTTAACAGGTAACAAAAACATTATGGGTATGTAATAAATGTTAGTGGACTATATGAAATGCATTTCAATTATTTAACAAATGAAAGACTAAATAAACTTCAGGTAGGAAGATCTGGACCCAGAGGCTCTGCATCATTATAAGTACAGCTGCCTTAATTTTTTTTCAATTTTTCATAGCTGAAAGCTGACCATATAGTCATACTATCTCTTGTACAGAGATGGACAGTTAACAAGCCCTTGATTGTTAGTTGTCATTCCATTGATTTCGACTTATAATGACCTCGGGTGTGGAGGTCTCATGTGTCCAAAATAGGTTTGATCACCAATGTGATCCTCTGAAAGAGTTCTGGGTATATTGAAACCACCAACCTTTGCAACAAGTAGTCAAGGAAATAACCATTTGTGGTACCCACGAGTGCCTCTTTAAAATCTAAGAGGATTTGGTCTACCTCACAGCCATTCTGTCTGGAAGGGACCCAGATATTCTTGAGAGACTCATCTCATTCTCCTAATTTAAAATCCATTCCGCATTTCCTAAGGAATACTATTTGGAGAAATAAATAAATAAAATATCAAATCTGTGCCTCAAGAGTATTAAATTCCAAAACCATTTTGTTAGTATCGATGGCCCAGACGTGCAGAGCAAAACATAGCTCATTTCAACAAAATCATTAGTCTCATGTACCAATCTTCACTTTTCCTCAGCTGCCCACAGAGAAGACAGACTTGTCTATTACCTGTTGAACAGACAATACAATTTGGGGAGGTAAAAGCATGAGTTAGACAATTATTAATGCCTTCTCCAGTGTCGGGCTTTTTAAAGCTGCCTTCTGCTGATGGAGATGCAATCAGACTCTTCCTTAATGACAGATCATTAAAGTCCTCATCACAATGCCCTATACTGCAGCCACTTTCCTTCCTTATCACTAGTTGCCAAGGCCTTGGCATTTCCGTTTGCAATCGTATTATGTATAGTTTAATTCCTTCTGTTTCTCACTGTTTCACGAAACCAACCAATTTGGAGAGTGTGTGCAAAATGTGCTTGATTTCCAAGGCATTGTTTTTCTTTTACGTTGTTATCGTTCAACTCCTCTTTATAGAGGATGTAAATTCCTACCCACACTTCTTGCAGGAGATCAAAGGATCCTTCTTATCTGTCCATGTCTTCCTTCCTGCCCATGCTGTTATCTCCCTTAACACTGCAGAATATGCACTCATTTGCTTATTTGATCGATGTCTGAATGTCAATAGACTGAAGACTTCATGAATATAAAGTATATTTTTATTAACTTCCCTAACCTGGCACATGATAGACATTCAATAAAAACTTATTGATTGCAGAATGGAAATCTTAAAGAGCCAAGCTGTAGTTGTAAGACAGTGGTTCTCAAACTTCCTAATACTGCGACCCTTTAATACTGTTGTGGTGACCCCCACCTTAACATTATTTTCGTTGCTACTTCATAAC
>NW_022107431.1:45710414-45712939 GCF_000313985.2 Echinops telfairi | reverse complement strand
TACTCACTCTAATATCTGAAGACTAATACCAAATTATTTTGCAAACAATGTTTGGGTCGAGAACCAATTGGCGGGGCCTTGCAGAGTGTACACCGAGGGTCCAATTTCCACATTAAGATCTTTCTTCTCTCCCACCTCACCTGCAGCTTCTTGAAAGCTCTCCCCTAGCTCTCACCTTTTGCCTTTCTCTTTAGGATCTACCGTTTCGGGCTGGGTTCTCTACAGAAGCAAAACCAATGATACCCACGTCTGGATGGAGAGAAAGGTATATCAGGAAAATGGCTCACACAGTTGTAGAAGCAGGCAAGTCCAGATGCAGGCAGGTTCCAAGTCTGAGTGTCAGCTGTCTGGCTGGGAGCTTCTTCTGTCTAGAGTAGTTGAAAAACCTAAGTTTGGCAAGGAGACTTTCTGGTCGTTAGTACAAGGATCTCTCCTCTCCATCTCACCCATAAGCTTGCCTTCAGGTTTTTCCTTACGCACCATATTTCTGGTGGCTGCAGAGATGAATTAATTCAATATCAGCAGGTCACCTGGCTATCTCCCAGGATCAGCAGGCAATTTGGCATATTGTTGGCTGAAGTCCAAAGAACTGGAGGCTAAGAGTCAGATGCAGGATCCAAACATAGCAAAATGCCAGCAAGTTTTCCCATGGTATTTACTTACATTGGAAGCAGGCCACACCTCAAGGAAACTTCCTTTTTATTGCATTCAGTGCTGAAACCTGAATAAGGGTGTCGCCTCCCACCCTAATCTTCTTGCAACTGTTGGCTGTGATTACATTGTATTATATCAGGTCATACTATATTTAGGAGCCAAGAATATGATGTATATAAAGCGTCATTTCACAGTGTCAGGAACCTTATTAGTGCTTAATAAATTCTGTTGAAATGGGGGTGATAGTGATGATGATAAAGAATATTCCATTCTCCTCCACTTTCTGAATATATTAAAGCAGCCTTGTTATAATCATGTGCCCCATGAATATACCCCTCAGTCCTTAATTTGACATTGTTAAAATTAACAGAAAACATTTATGCTTACTAATTTTTAATTACCATTCTCTCAGAACTATTTGTATCCTGGCCGTAATCTTTATAGTCATGTGTTTTTCTGGTAAGAGCCTGCCCTGGATCCAACATAGGGTCAGGGCATGGGACAAGGGAGGAAGGCGGGTCAATTTCTGAAGAACTGTCTGTCCAAGATGAACAGTGTCTTTTCTCTGGAGACCTGGGTTTCAGTCCTGGTTCTATGACCAGTTAATAATGTGACCTTGGGTAAGTGACAACCTGTCTGGCTTTTGAGCCCTCGTTTGTAAAATGATGGGATTTGCAAAGATTCCCTTCTAAAGCATCTTCCTGTTCTACAATGACTATGATTAGTGCCTGTCACTGTAGGCAACATCTTACTGTCTTAGCTTATAAGGGCACATATGTTCAAAGTCTATCAATTCATCAATTGACAAAGGTGTTACAGTTCTTTATGAGTATTCTTCAAATTAGTCTGAATGAGTGCTAACTCTTCATATAAATATTCTCTCTAAAAGTGCACCAGATAATAAATTTGTAGTTTAACCCACACACTCATTAACACGTTATTCCTGAGAGTTCGATGCCCATATTTCCTCAGGCACACTCTTTATCTTTGCAGATCTCACATTGGTGAATCCAGACATCGATAGCCATCACTGTCCTTACCCATCACTATTCGTGGGGATTACATCACCCATGTGGTGTTTGTAAGGGAACCCATGAATTATGCAGCTTTTCCAATGAGAAGGACAACCGAGATAAATGAAATAAAGCTTTATGTCTCTGTCTATAAATCTATGGTTGTTTTGTTTTGTTGTCCTTGTTTAGAATACAGACTTTCCCCATTATCCAGAATTAGAATGTTCCTCTGAAAAGTTTAGAAGACAAACTTACATAAAGCAAAGAAGTAATTGCCATAACTTATATGGACATTTTTAAAACTCTCAACATCCCATTAAAAATTAAACTATGAAATCATACAAAATAGTACGTAACACCTAACGTAACAGTTTCATGTAATGTTCACCGAGAGAGTTCAAAGCTGTCTGCCTGCTTTGTGCTGAGATGCTGAGGCCACTTCCGGGGAAGAAGTGTGTCGATGTTACTGACGCGCACGCTCGGGTTGCACGTTGTCGTTTTCCATGCTTTCTGCAACAGAAACATGGAACATTTTTGGCCTTTTTTCATACTATTGAAAATCCTCTTCAAATTTTTATACACACACACAAGTATTTATGTAGCTCTTTTATGAAAGCAAATTGGCATAAGGTGAAATTTCAAGAAAGAAGGGGATAAATCTGTATTAAGAAGTGAGTTTATTTTTGTGATTTTGGATAATTGGGTTCTTATTTTTGACAGAATTTTTACTCAGAAAACTTGCTAATCATTTATCTTTCAGAATCTAAGTTCTAGGCTGTATTAGCTTTGTCTCACTCAATTCCAACAGATTTAAAAAGTAAAACTAAAATGCTCAGTGACGTCTAGCAGTTTCCATCA
>NW_022107431.1:45683258-45710097 GCF_000313985.2 Echinops telfairi | reverse complement strand
GCAGGAACGAGACAAATAGTGACAGAGAAGCCAGATCTGCCCCAAATCCCTCTCAGATTCTATGGCATCATCCTTTTGTTCTCCCTCACCTCAAGGAGGGATGGCTCTTGCTTTTTCTGTAATAATTATACATTTGAGTAACCAAAAATATAATCCCCTCCAATTAATAAAAAGTGCTTAATCTCCTTACGTCATTAAAGAGGGACCCTCTATTTTCTCCATAATTCTAATAACATACGCTTGTGATTATGTTCAAGACTTTTCCCCTTCCTTTTTAAATGCTGCGTTGTCCTCTTGCCACGATCTATTCTGTAGAGCCCATGAAAATATTTTGTAGTTTCTTTGCTGAGGAAAATTTCCCAAATACCTGAAAACATCACGTTTTGCTTAGTAGGAAACCTTCAGGACCTCCTCTCCACAGCAGACGGCAACACAACATTCCATCCTTCGCGTTTTCAGTGTTTCCACACTTGCATGCTTCCTGGTGGGCACACAGACGAATTGATGGAATCAGTCTACTACTTGGGGATTGTTTTGAGTCCGATCAACTTGACTGCAGTGAGTCAAACTTGGAATGGTTTTGAACTGATAACATGTCCAAAGGACATGAGATGACGTTTTGCCTTTCTCCCTTCTGAGGAGTTCAGTGGCTGTTCTTCTTCCAAGACAGATGTATTTGTTCTTTGACCCGTGTATGGTGCCTTCAATATTCTTCATCAGTGTCATAAATCAAAGCATCCATTCTTCCCCCATCTTCTTATGCACTCTCACCCCAGACACCTTTCCATTAGTTTAACTCTTTCCATTGAATGCTTGCTGGTCACTTCTGCCTCTGCTGCAGATTCGCAGGCTGGAAGACATCGTCCTTAGGGCAACAACCTGCATCTCCTGTCAGTTTCACTTTAAAATCTGCACCTTCGAAGCCGCCCAGCCTCCAGCAGTGCATGTACCTCACTCTCCCGGGAGCTGCCCTGGCACTTCCAATAGGTCTTACATTTTAGCACGAGTCAACTGTACTCTCATTGCTCTGAACAGAGAGCACCCGCTTGGAAGCCCAAATCTCTCTGACTGTGCTTGAATTTCATCTACACCCTCACGCCTAGTGCATTGAGTAAAAAAAATTTTTCATCAAACCACAGCTTCTAAGCTAGAGCACTTTGTTTAGTTATATTTGATCTCTTAGCATAAGATAGAACACATCTTAGTGTTTCCACTTATTTCCTAATGAAAGAATAACAAAAATATATGAGGTAGATAATACAAATCTCTGTGATAAAAATACCCAGATGATATTTATTGTTAATAGAGTTGGTTCCTGTCCTTTATAGATATAGACAGATAGATATCCAATGACTTATTTATCAGACGATGTGTGTATTTTTTCATTTAGCAGAAAATAAGATTGCTTTATAGTCACAAAGCATATAGTCTTCAGAAGCAAAATTATATACTTCTGCAATTGTCTAATCATGTTCATATTATTAGACATTTAGATTTAATCATTTTCTTCCTCTTCTAAGTAATGCTGGCAGGAGCAGCATTAGACTATGGAGTAAATTGAGTCGGGCAGGGTGCATAGCTGGTCTCCTCTGGCCTCCCTGCTCCATCCTTCTCTACTTACCTGACACTGATTGTTCTTCCCATGGTGCTCTGCTTCTATGCTCAGTTCAATAATTCATTGCAATGACCACAACGAGCTCTCCGGAAATACTCACAGTTGTATCATGGTTTATTAGTGAAGTTAATAGGTTAGCACAAGTCAGGATCAATAAACAGTAAGGATACAGTCATTGGTCCAGAGCAACACCTCTCCTCAGCCAAAAGCCAGGTCTCTCTCTGGTCCTCAGCCTCTCAGTCATGTGGAGTGTTAGACAGGGTTCTCTAGAGAAGCAAAACTAGGACACTTATGATGATAGATGATAGACAGATGGATGGATAGATAGATAGATAGATAGATAGATAGATAGATAGATAGATAGATAGATAGATAGATAGACAGATAGATAGATATAGATAGATGATAGATAGATAGATAGATGATAGAGCATGAAGGAATATAACAGCTAATTATTCCACATAGAAGTACAGAGGGCTCAGATCAACTCACTTCCATGAAACAGTTAATATACTGGAAGTCCTTCAACTCATTAGAGCTGCTGGGTCCAAGGTCAAGGACACAGAAAGCTGAGGCTTCCAATGAGCCATGCAGGCAGTCTGGCCACAGGCAGCAAAGAGCAGGACAGGTCACCAACAGTCAGCCAGATGACAGGATCTTACTGTCCCCAACTCAAGCGATGTATACAACAGCAGTGTGGCAAAACAGACCTTGATGGCACCTCAAGGTCTAGCGACACAATCCATGGCTTGGGTGTCCCACAGGTAGGATAGCTCTCAAGTTGAGGCAGAGAACTAGCTAAGGCAGCCACACACTGGTCTGATCACCAGAGAGCAAGAGAGAGAAAGGTGGGGGCTTGCGAGCCTTTCTCTTTGCCCTCCAATCAAACCGTGACCTTATTAATCCTTCATGTTCCTATTGGCCAGGTTGGCATAATAAACCTACCTATCACGCTTGGTTTCTGCCACTGTGGGCAAGGAAGCCAAATTACCTCTCCCTCTGTCTCACAATTCCAGTCTTCAACCAGAGGAGCAGAAGGAACCCCATGGTCTGCTCCTCTGAGTCTCTTGCTACAGTCTATTGTCTCTGGTCTCAAGCTCTGCCACATCAGACCATTCTGGAACCTGTTCTCTCTTTGTAATGACTTATACACAGCGGAATGGCTCTGATAGCAGTGTAGTTACTGTCTATTAGCTGACACACCCCCCCCCAACTCTGTAACACACACACACACACACACACACACACATTCCAAAGAAAACATAGGATGGAGCCTTAAATTATATCCTCTATTAAGGTCAGGATTTAACTCCACCTTACTCTCTTCTACTCTGGAGAAAGATGAGGCTTTTTCCTCCTGTAAAGAGGTACTGTCCCAGAAACTCACAGGGGTAGTTCTACTCTGTCCTTGAGAGTCGCTGTGAGTTGGAAGTAACCATTAGGCAATGAGAGAGAGAGAGAGAATCTCTCTTCATTAGCATAGCAGAGAATTCCCTCCAAAATTAGATTAGAATACATCACCTAAGGAATTATGGCCAGAAAGGTCATCTTAATTGACTACACTTCAAGGTGTACAAGTAAATTTGCATCACACAATTTGGTGTGTTTCTGATTATCTCCTTAGACAGATTCCTAAAGTAAAAAAGCTGGAACAAAGGTGATGAATTAACTTCAGACATATGATTGATATTGTCAAATTGGCAGGGCTCACATGTCTTCTTGTTTTTTCAACTGTTTATTCATTCCCATATTAAATTAATTCATTATACAAACATTTGTGGAGTGAGGGTCACTGCTGTTTGTTGAACTTCAGAAATGGAATCTAGTCCACTTCTGTTGGTGTTACAATTAGGGGAAATTCCTCCAAGATTGGATGGAACATTGTCTGTTAAACTTAGTTTTCAGTCTTGTGGAGTTTTTGCCTCGGGCCCTGCTAATGAGATACAGACATCATTTGAAAGAGAACATAATATTTTATTCAATTTTCTTATAGAATATGGGTTATTATATCTTAACTCTCTACAAATGAGGCTTTGCTGGCTTAACTTAATACTGAGTGATTGTCTGAACTTCGTTACAAGTTGGTTGCTGGTGGTGCAGCAGTTACAGGGCTGCTGTTAACCAAAATGGTTCAAACTCACTGGCCACTCCAGGACACAAAGAAGGGCCAGCTTGCTCCATAACAATGACAAAGTAGAAAACCTCCAGGGCATTCTACTTGTTCTTATAGGTCATTATGAACAAGAATGGACTGGATGGTATTAATGCTATTAAATTCTATAAAAGGCAATTAAAAGTCCTGATCTCTTTCAGATTTATGTTCAGATTTATAAAGCACCATTATGTCATTTTATTGGGACTATTATAATTCCAGGATTGCAGCCTTCAATGTGGATTACAATTCGATGTAAAGAAAAGCAAAGTCCTCACAACTGGACCAGTAGGTAACATCTTGATAAACAGAGAAAAGGTTGAAGTTGCTAAGGTTTTTGTCTTGCACAATCAATGCTCATGGAAGCAGCAACCAAAAGATCAAACGATGAAATGCCTTGGGTAAATCTGCTGCACAAGACCTCTTTCATCTGTCGAAGGGCAGGGATGTTGCTTTGAGGACTCATACGTCTGACCCATGCCATGGTATTTTCTATCACCTCATGCGCACGTGAAAGTTGAACATTGAAGAAAGAAGACTGCAGAAGAATCAGTGCATTTGAATCGCCGTGCTGCCGAGAACAGTGGAAAGTCCCGTGAACTGTCAAAAGAATACACAGATCTTTCTTTGAAGAAGGGCCACCAGAAAGCTCCTTGGAGGTGAGGATGACTGAGATGTCACCTCATGGACTGTAGGCATGTGGTCGGGAGAGACCAGTCCCCAGAGAAGGACCTCGTGCTTGGCAAAATCAGGGCCAGTGAACAGAAGGAAGGCCCTCTACAAGACACTGAGGCTGCAGCACTAGGTGCCACAGAAGAACAATTCTGAGGAGGGCATAGGACCGGACAGTGTTTGTTCTGTTGTAGGTAGGGTCACCAGGAGTCAGAGCGGACTCAGCAGCACCTGACAGCATGACAATCCGACTTAGAACGCATCACATCTCTTCTTTTTTTAATTCCTCGAGAAAAATAAACAGTATTCTTTGGATGAACCCCTTTAAGAAAAGTATGGTACTCCTTTTCTCCAGCTTCACCTTCTTTTGTTGTGCTTAGTCAGTTATATAAAATATATAACTAGAGGTCACTGACATACTTGTCAGGACACTGAATTGCTGCCAAGTATTTTACTTGAGTTCATTCGAATTAAGTGCATTCATCCCAAATGTGACCTACTATGTAAAGAGGTATTTTCTAGAGTATTCTAAAATGTTACCTTATGCAGCCATCAACTGTCCTTTATCAACTTCTTTATAAACAGCAGAAGTCAGCAGTCGGGACAAGGAAGGCAGCATGTGCAAGGAATCAATAGTGAGTTGCCTCTGATCCTAACATAGAAACTCGGTCCCCTCTACCCTGGTCTTCCATTTTTGGAACCAATAGGAAAACATGTTTCTGGAGTGCCATTTGCCCTGGTTTTGTGTCCAAAGAGAGGTTCAGGGCAAGGATTCTAACCCAGTTTATAAGACAATGAAAGGACAATTTTCACTCCCTTCTTGCCTCCCAAAGACTGTCTACAAGACAACTCTGAAAGGGTGCACCTCCCCTTAGTTTATGTTCCTTGCACCATGCTACGGCCCTGTGGGTGTGCTTATGCTTTGGGCTGCTATCTGCAAGGAAGATCCGTCATTTGAAACCCCCAGCCACCACATGGGGACAAGACGGGGCTTCCTGCTCCCATGAAGAACTACCGTCTCAGAAAGTCACAGGGACAGTTCTACCCTCTCCTGTAGGCTCTCTACAAGGTGATGTGAACTCAATGGCAGCGAATCTGTCTTTAAGAGTTGTTCCATGCCACGAGTTGGATTCCAATATGACTTTACTAAAGGGGAATTCAGGGCTGAGTAGATTGTCTTAGCTGCAAGTACAATTCCTGTTGGCTAGAGTCTGATGAACTTGGGTGAACATGATTTTAATTGGAAATATCTCAAGCTCAAAAAGTCAAACTCACTGCCATAGAGTGCCTTCAAATTTAGCAAGGCTATAAGAGCAGGACAGAATTTCCCTCTGGGGATTTCTGATACTGTCACTCTTTGTGGGAGAAGAAAGTGGTTAGTAACCCAGTGTGTAATCTTTTATACTACTGGGACTCCTGTTGTAAATACCTAAGGGTATGTAATTCAGATCTCTGGGCAGCTAATAGAGACAATAATTCTCAGCCTTGGCAATACATTAAGATCACCTAGGGAGCCATAGAAACAAGTGATACCCAAGAAATTCTGATTTAATTTGTCCAGGGTGGGGCTGCGGTAGCTATATGTTCTTAAGAGCTCCCAGTGCTTGTAGTGTGAAGCCAAAGTAGAGAACCATTTAGTTAGAGATTTCTCCACCATGTTAACACTCAGTTCATGCAATAGGCAGCAATGTGATTTGCGGGTAGGACACCAATTTCGTATAGTATCTCAAGGAATACAGTAGGGGATAATGTCGTACGCACTCCAGTGAAGGAGGGACTCACTGAAGAAAAAGGAAAGACAGAGTTTCTGCAAATCCACTGACGTTCTTGATAATATAGCCTTACAAGGCTAAATTGAATCTTATATTCAGATTCACAAAAGGGTAATAATTAAATACACTGGGGTGGCCCAAGTGATGAACCCTATCCTACTTGATTAATATTTTAGCTTTCTGCGTAGTTGGTAGTAAGTGTCCTAATATTTCAGGAGCTCTACTGGTAAAACAGATAAGCACTCCGCTGCCAACAGAACCCACCCAGCAGATCTATGAAAAAAGAACTGAGCATTCTGCTCCTGTAAAGATTATAGCTTAGAAACTGCTATGGGCAATTCTGCTCCATCATAAGGGGTCATTCCTAGTTAGAAATCAACAGCATGGTATCTAACAACAAAACACCCTAATATAGTCCTTGCTTTGGTTAAAAGTGGTTCATCTATTTTGGTGAGGAAAAAAAGTGTAGTGCTGGTATCTTGAAGATTCCAGTTTAATGAAGGTGGAGTTATCGCCACCTGGAAGCTATGCGACTTCTTTAGGCTTCTCTACTGCAATGGTGCCATTTGGTTTAAAGCAGCGGTTCTCAACCTGTGGGTCGCGACCCCTTTGAGGGTCAACAACCCTTTCACAGGGGCCGCCCAATTCATAACAGTAGCAAAATTATGGTTATGAAGTATCAAGGAAAATAATTTTATGGTTGGGGGTCCCTACAACATGAGGAACTGTATTAAAGGGTCACGGCATAGGAACAATGAGAACCACTGGTTTAAAGGATCAAATGTAATAAAATTTCTTAGTTGAATTAAACATATCAAACCTTATACCTGTTTAAGGGTGGCCGTGGCCTTGGTATATTTGTTGGGGGGTGTTTAGCCTCTGGTGACATAATTTGTTTATTTTATGAATTTATAAAGACCTATACATTACATTAATATTAAAAACTTTAATTTTCTTTTATTTAAGCATACTAATTATCATGCTTTCATTGTCTTGGTGTAAAGATGCATTAAAATGTGTTGCCTTATAAACTCTAAAGTTTGCTATTTAAATATAAAACTATGATGAAATATTGTATTCCACCCAAGAGAATAATCTTTTAAATGTATTTTTATGGGTTTTTTTATTAGGGCATTTTATTGGGGGCTAATACAGCTCTTAGCACAATCCATACATCCATCCATTGTGTCAAGCACATTTGTAGATTTGTTGCTATCATCATTCTCAAAACATTTGCTTTTGAGCCCTTGATATCAGCTCTCATTTTCCCCCTCCCTCCCTGCTCCCCACTCCCTCATGAACCCTTGATAATTTATAAATTATTATTGTTTTGTCATATCTTACACTGTCCGATGTCGTCCTTCATCCACTTTTCTGTGGGACATGATAGTGGGACAAGAGGAAAGTAAAAGGAAATAGAGGAAATAACTAGGAGGCAAAGGGCGTTTATAGAGGTCTAAATACAGACATGTAAATATGTAAATATACTTATATAGGATGGTGGGGAAATATATCTATGTGCGTGTATTTATAGGTTTAGTATTAAGGCAGCAGATGGACATTGGACTTCCATTCAAGTACTTACTCAATGCAAGAACACTTTGTTCTATTAAATTGGCATTCCATGATGCATACCTTCCCAACACGATCATTGAAGACAAATGTGTGCATAAGCAAATGTGGTGAAGAAAGCAGATGGTGCCCGACTATCAAAAGATATAGCATCAGGGGTCTTAAAGGCTTGTAGGTAAACAAGCAGCCATCTAACTCAAAAGCAATAAAGTCCACATAGAAGAAGCATACCAGCCTATCTGACCACCAGGTGTAGAAGGGACCAGGTATCAGGCATCAAGGAACAAAAAAATCATATCAGTGTGTGCCCACCTTCCCGATTTGATCACTGAAAACAAATGTGTGCATAAGCAAATGTGGTGAAGAAAGCTGATGGTGCCCGGCTGTCAAAAGCTATAGCATCTGAGGTCTTAAAGGTTTGCAGGTAAACAAGTGGCCATCTAGCTCAGAAGCAACAAAGGCCACATGGAAGAAGCACACCAGCCTATGTGACCACGAGGTGTCGAAGGGATCAGGTATCAGGCATCAAAGAACAAAAAAATCATATCATTGTAAATGAGTGGGAGGGCAAAGTGGAAACCCAAAGCCCATCTGTAAGCAACTGGACACCTCCTTACAGAAGGGTTGTGGGGAGGAGATGAGCCAGTCAGGGTGCAGGGTAGCAACGATGAAACATACATACTTTCCTCTAGTTCTTAAATGCTTCCTCCCCTCACTATCATGATCCCAATTCTACCTTGCAAGTCTGGGTTGCAAGACCAGAGGATGTACACTGGTACAGAGAGAAAATGGAAACACAGGGAACCCAGGACAGATGATCCCTTCAGGACCAGTGGTGAGAGGGGCGATACCGGCAGGGTGGTGGGAAGGTGGAGTGGAAAGGGGAAACCAATTACAAGGATCTACATATAGCCTCCTCCCTGGGGGATGGACAACAGCCTTGGTTTTACTCTCATTCCCAGCTATCTGGTGATGTGGTGATGTGGTGATGTCATCTGCTATTGGCCCCTCCAGTCGGTACTGACACAGAACAGCCCACGTACAATGGAAGGAGCCACTGCCTGGTCCTACACCTCATAATGTTTATGTCTGCCGTCACTGTGGCAGTCACGGTATCGATCCATCTTGTCGAGGGTCTTCCTTTTCTTCGTGCCCTTCTTGACCAAGCAGACACTAGTTTCTCCTGATACCATATCTAAAGTTTGTGAGACAAAGGCTGGCCATTCTTGCTTCTAAAGAGCTTTCTGGCTATACTTCTTTCAAGATAGATTTGTTTGTTCTTTTGGCAGTTCATGGTACTTTTCCATAATCTTTGCCAGCACCACGATTCCAGTACATCAATTCTTCTTTGGTCTTCCTTATTCACTGTCCACCTTCCATGCACACATAAGGCAGCTGGAAAGACCATGGTTGGCTCAGCAGCATCTTAGTCCTCAAAGTCACATCCTTGCTTTTCAACACTTCAACCAGAAGCAGTTAGGAAAGCAGAAAATTCAAGTATCAAGACCACCAGAAAATAAAATGTAGAAGGGAGAAAGCTGGGTGAAACATTGGAAAATCACCCTGTTCGATCAAGTGGCTAAAGAGAAATGAGGTGAACCCCACCAGGTTCCTAAGTGAGTTTCCTGCACCGAACAGCTGGGCCAGCAGGAAATATCTGAATGGATGTAGATAAGGATGGTCTTTGTTGTGCCTCGTTCCCACTCGTATTTTACCCTTTGTTTGTCTCCTTTTGCTCTTTTTGCTGCCCTTTGCCTCTTGCATGTGATTTGCATCCTTTATTTCACCTCAGAATTGACTGATCTGAAATATGATTAGCTTCAGTTTGTTCAGTTTCTTTAAATCATTCAGACAGGTTTAGATTTGCATTTCTATTTCTGGCTTTCTGAGGGAGTACTTTCGAATTCCCCCCATTGTACTTCAAAACTTCCTCTATCTTATCGCATTTCTAATCAAACTTTATTCTCAAAACACCTGTCGTTCCTCATACACTCTAAAGTTCTTCTGTGTTTGGATAGAAGTTTTTGAGACATCTTCCTTTTCTTTCCCTCTTTGTAATAGAGGACAACCATAATAGTAAGGAATAATCTGATTTGCCCCTATGGGCTTATTCTGTTTGCAATAGTCATCAAAGACAGACTTTCAGGGTTGGCCTTTTTTTTTTTTTTTTTGGATACAATTGAATGAGTCACAAGATGGTTTTAAATACCTTGTGTTGGATCTTTTGAGTAAATACAGAAATACACTTATATGAGACTTAAGCTTAATCTGACAGGTATCAGCAAATTTGAGGTCACATTGGATTATCCCACTGCCTCTAAAATGACTCCAGAGTGCAGGAAAGAAGTCACATTAGACCTCGACCTTTGATCCCCCCACAGCTGATGGCGTGGCTCTGCCACCCTGCTTGCCCCAACCGTCCCCACTCACTTAGACACTGGGCTCCCAAGTGGTCCTTCACCTCTCAACGGTGGGCTTTTCTGCTCACCATCCTTGTTTACCATCTGCTATCCATTCGATCCTGACTCATCATGGAGATTCCTGTGCTTCGGACAAGAACTGTGTTCCATAAGAATGTCAATGTCTCCGTGATGTCTCCGAAACAGAGCTTCAGGACTTTTGATTTCTCGGATGCCTTGATGCCTTTGTGTGTCCTCTCACAAACAACCTTTCTGTCAGTAGCCAGGAGCTTCAAATTTTACACCAGCCGTGACATTTCCAATGTTTAGTCCCCTCCAAAGGGCTGACATTTTGCATAGGAATCAACCTCCATTTCCTCTTCAACACTGTGACCTTGTAGACCTGAGGCCATAGTCTCCCATTTGTCCTCTGCTCTTCCCCAGTTACTGACTCTCTGCTCCACAACATCTGTCTATGGGCCAGTATCACATCATATGGGGACCAAAATCAAACCCACGGCTGTTAAGTAAATTCCTCATATGAAAGAGTAGAGCTGCCCCATAGGATGCCCAAGGCTGTGATCCTGGGTTCAAGCCCAGGAATAATTGTGAGGATGCCATCGGATCATGCACTGGTTTGTTTTGTTGTGTATAAGGGTCGCTATGGGTTGAAATTGACTCAATGGTGTCAAACACAACAACACATCATTGCAAAAGCAGACAGCCACGTCTCTCTCCTAGGAGGGAGTACCTAGTGAGGGCCAAGCACCACTCTTCCAGTTAGCAGCTCAGAGCCTAGTCACTGCACCACCGAGGTCTTCTTCATAAAGAGAAAGCTCAGACCCAAAATACAAACCATCATGTGCTTCTTAGTCACTTTCTCAGCAGGCCTCTCTTGACTACCCTCGTTACAGAAGAGCCCCTTCAATAATGATTCATTAGCCCAGAATCTTGTAACTGTGTGTGGGTGTGATCAATATCCATAGTGCAGTTAAAAAACATGACCCCTAGTCCTTTGAATAAGACCCAAATTGAATCTCTTTTCCACTCCTGAACTGGGTCTCCACTTACGTACATATGGCCTTGGGCCACGGGCAGGATGGGCTCAGTCCACCCTAACACCCTATGAATTATGCATTACTTAGTCAGCTTAGCTTTTGCCCCAGGCCACTCCCCTCAACTGCAGCATATCATTTCTTATATTCCTTTCAGGCACGACAGGTTACCATAACTAAAGTAACCATCAAAGCATCAAAAGTTTTACTTCCATGCCACATTGGTTCTTTCTCTTACAAAGTCCATGTTTCTGTGAGCCTGGGCCATTGCAATGAGCCCTGCTCTTGACAGCAAGTGAGGGAAACACACGTGGACCACATCTGACCTTCTCAAGCTTCCGTAGCTGGTTGCCACAAAACCGACATCAAATATGCCTCTACTTTCCATCCCTTCCAATGGCAATCTGACAGCAACCATCCTCCCAAGACTGTTTTCTCCACTTTCTACTTTTCTAGTAGGTTCTATACTTGATTCCAATGGCCACAGAGAACCCATAGACAATGCTCACATGTATGGGATTTACTAGGGAAGTTAACAAATTATAATTCAGGTGAGAAATACTCAGCATACCGTTGCTTAGTCAGAACCATTTCTTCTCTGCTGTGCCCATAGGCAGTCCTCTTTGGCACTCCGCCTCTCATGCTGGCCTCTGTCCTGCTCTGGCAATATTGCAAAGCTCTTGAGAGTTGCCAATAAATGCCCAAAGGGCATGTCAATCCTCTATAAGCCTCAACCGGAAGATGCTTAGCTCCAGCTTGTGGGTCAGCAAAACCCATTGCTCTGCTGACCCCACCCCCTGACCAGCATCCCAATTGGGATGCGAGAGGCACCACATTTCACAAGCCCCCCTCCTGCCCCTAATATCTCAGCTTTACTTGCTCTGTGGGCGAACACGTCCATCACCGTATCTCATGCTCTGGCTACTGGTTCGGTTGCTGCTCCGCTGCTGCTCCTTTGATGTCAAAGTTATCTCCTGGGTCAGGGAACTTTAATGTCCAGGAACCTTGGGGTCCAAAGAACACACCCCACTGCTGGCCCTTCTCTCTTGCTTGCACTAAGTGTCTCCTTCCTGCTGCCAAGATGGCTCATTTTATCTCCAGCATGATGTTATCCATAATTAACCCTGCTAAATCATAATCCAATTAGTATTTCCCCCCCTTCTAACCCAGACACATCAGGAAAATGAAAGTTTTGGGTAATAGCAACAAAGTTTATGGCTAGAAGCGACATATTAAATTATTTTCTGCATCGTAACAATGTTACCCATATTTTGATATGGCCTGCAAAGTCTTTGCATAGTCAATAAAACATAAGTATATATGTATCTGGAATTCTCTGCTTTCAGTAAAGGTTTATCTGATATCAGTAATGATATCCCTTGTTTCATATCATCTTTGGAATTTGACTTGAATCGCCAGCAGTTCCACCATGCACAGCTACAACTATTTTTGAGTTATTTTTAGCAAAATTTTATTGATATGCGTTAATGATTCTAATTGATAAATTTTTACCTAGTGGCTTTTAGGTTGGGCTGCTAGCTGCAAGGTCAGCAGTTCAAAACCCACCAGCTACTCCTCAGAAGAAAGACAAAGCTTTCTATTCTCATAAAGATTTAAAGTCTCAGAAACCCACAGTGACAGTTCTGCCCTGTTTTCTAGTGTCTCTGTGAGTCAGAGTCAACTAGATGGATGTCAGTGAGTTTGGTTTAGTTTGGTTTGAGCTGGATCACCTTTCTTTGAAGTGGGTGGAAATATGCTATCAATTTCATTAACTCATTACGCATTTTAGTGTTTTTCTTCACAAGACCACAGGCTTCATGGATTTCCACAAAGTTGTCAATTGCTTATCAGAGGTCACTAAGAAAAGCAATATTTGTTATTTAACCAAAAATCTTAAAAGTAACTCGGGGATTTATTTTAATGAGATTTCAAACTCTTGCCTTCCTTCCAGGCAGCTTAGCCAAAGAATAAAGAAACTCTTCAACCCAATAATTAAAGAATATTTTGTTATTTTAACTGTAAAAAAGCCAAGTATTTGTTTTATATGTTATTTAACACCAAAGTTCTTGAAATTCCATAAATTATCTCATCAAACTTTAGCCATAATATACAAATACCTCAACCACATCAAATATTTTTTTTCAATAAGCCTTTAAAACATTGCTGGATACCTTATATTACAACTGTTGAAGAGGCCATAATGAATGTGCTCATGAACAGAGTGCAAAGAAAAAGATTTTTTTTTTTTTTGGCCCAAAAGGCCAAAGGTTTTTTGTTTGATTTTTATTTCCTTTTCGGTTAATTGGTTTCCGGTTTTTTGGGGGGGGGGAGTTAAGCCTATATGCCACAGAACATAATTACTATTGAAAAAAAGTTTGTTTAAATAGTCAATTTTCATTCGAGCCTTTACCATCACCTCATTGCATGTATGTCGCTGCCTCTCACACAGTGTTCCCTTTTATTCCAGGTTTTATAATTCATTGCAATGGTCACGCAGAATTCACACTGTTCACCATTCATAGGGTTTGTTAAGGAAGAAATGCTCAAGAATACAGACGGTCAATCAGGACATGCTACATGTATTTTAGGGTACAAAAGAGATACCATTTTGAATATAATCTAAAGACAACATTTTTTAAGTCTAAAAGGAGATAAAGACTGCACAGAGACACAGGCACATCATCTGAACGATAGAGACCACCAACACCAGGTTGAAAAATCATCTGGGGGTTCGCAATTGAGACTCTAAACAAATAGGGAGTGGGCTGGCAAAGAAAATGGTCACAAAAGCATGAATGGTGGCAGATGATACATCAAAGTAGGAGGTGGGACTACAGAACCAGGCCTGGGACCATGAGCGGGACACGCACATTGTTAGAGAGAAGGGCTTACAAGACTGCTCAATGGCTTTCTGACCAAAGCAGTCTGGGCCAAGCTGATAGGGAATGGCTCAGGACTGTGTGACCCCCGTAGCATTCCCAAGTATGGTGACTTCCATTATGGACACATCTAAGCTAGCCCCTTAGAGAGACTGTCCCTCCCTGGGCTGGTCAGAGAGGTGTGGAGGCAATCCATTCTCCAAGAAGCATTCTGCCGGAGGGCAAATTATCTACATCCTTGGTTAATAATCAGAAAACATTCCAGGGCGGCTCTATCTATTTGGGGACCCTACAAATGGATTGGGGGCTTTCACTAGGATCTATAGCCTTTTGAAAACCAGGATGCTCAAATTTTAAACTCTAATAGACACGTCACAAAGTCTCTTCAAGGCTGCTATTAGATGTCAAAAGAATATGCCACTCCATTGTGCCGGTGGGGCAGCAAACTCAGCTCCCTGAATCATGTACCTAGGGGAACCTCTTTCCGTAAGCCAGCTTCCCATGAAGCCTCAAAGCATCCAGCTTTACTTGCTTTGTAGGCTGAAAAGCCCATCACTCTGTCTCATGCTCTGGCCCCTGGTTCTACTGATTCTGCTCCTCCTCTGATGCCACAGCTGTCCTCTGTACCAAGGAGGGTCACCGTGACAAGATCTCAGGGTCTGAAGGACAGGCTTCATTCCTGACTCTTGCTGGTACTAAGATCCCCGCTCCTACGCCTCCGAGGGCTCCTTTTATTTTACCTCCAGCAGGATGGCAATCACAGTGACTCCTGTTAGCAATTCCAATAGGTGAATGCTATCAGTGTTCTCTCCCCACCATGTTACCCATGCCCATGCAGGAAAAGGTGGTTTGGTACATGTTACAGAGAAAAGATTGAAGTTTCCCAGGATTTCCTCTTGCTTGGATCCATAGTCAATGCTCATGGAAGCAGCAGTCAGGAGATCAAAAGACATGTTGCATTAGCTAACCATGCTGCACAAGACATCTTTAGAGTATTGAAAAGTAAGGATGTTACTTTGAGGACTAAGTTTCAGCTGTGTGTGAAATTTGAATATTGAACACTGAATAAGGAAAAACAAAGAAGAAGTGATATATTTTAATTGTGTTGCTGGAGAAGAATAATGAAAGTACCATGGACTGCTAAAAAGACAAACCAATCTGTGTTGGAACAGGTAAGGCCAGAGTGCTCCTTAGAGGCAAGGATGGCAAAACTTAGTGTTAACATACTAAGTTTGACTAGAAAAACAAATCCAGAGACACTCGTATATGTGTAAAAGAGAGCTTTATATCAAGAAGTAATTATACATCAATAAGACATCCCAGCCAAGTCCAACTCAAGACCATAAGTCAGATATTAGTCCCTAAGTCCCTCTTCAGACTCACAAAGCCACATGCAATCATGCAGAATTCCGGAACAGGCCAGTGGTTGCCAAGTCTTGTGGATCCCATGGAGGTATCTGCATCCCAGGACTGGTAGGTCTCAGGGTAACTCTGGCAGCTTTCCAAATGATTGGACAGCAGAAAGGTAAAGCAGAGAGAGAGCATGTGTGGCCCACCTCCAGGGAGAGAGGAAGTTCCCAGAATCCTCATGAGAAGGGCATACCCACAAGGAGGCAATCATCAGGATGTGACCTGATTGACAGGCTACACTCCACCCCTACCCATGTTTATCAAGCTGACATGATATTATGTAACCGCCACACATACTTTCGACATACTGCCAGGAGAGACCAGTCCCTAGCAAAGGACATCGTGTACGTAAAGTAGGAAGGGCAGTGGAAAAGAGGGACGGAGTGGCTGCATCAATGGTGTCAAGCACGAGAACAATTGTGAGGAAGGCACAGGACCAGGCAATGTTTCAATCTGTTGTGCGCAGGGTGGTTCTGGGTTGGAGCCAACAGAGACTTTGGCTAGAGGAGCCCCGCAGTAAATCATTTACTACCCTTGCAGCCTCAGGAGTTTTCTATTTGGCTTTTTAGAATTCCTTTACAGGAGAGCGTATTTGAATGCAATAATTTTATGATGGTCATCTACCCAACTATCAGAAGACAATATTTTTCTCATTTTCTTTTGTTTTAAAAAGTCTTCAAAAGGAGTTCTTAGAAACCTTCTTTGAAGCCCTATGGCTTCCAAGACTGGGGACTGAAAGGCTCAATCCTACATCCCGTGTTGGTCAGGTAGACAAGAGAAACAAATCCATAGAAACTCATATAAGAGAGAGTTTTATATAAAGGGTAATTGTACAATAAGAAAGCACCCCAACCCAGTCCAGTCCAAGCCCATAAGTCAGACATTAGCCATATGTTTGATACCAATCTATAAAGTCCTCTTCAGACTTACTCAACACATGTAATGACGCCAAATGCAGGACGATCACAGGCCAGTGGGTAGAAAGTCTTTGGATCCAGTGGCATTGTAAGCATCTCTCTCTGGCAGGGGTCCCTACGTGGCTATTCCAGGTCCATGGTTCTGGCTGCATCAGGGTAGGTTCATGTGGTTTCTCCAAAGGATGCCTCACAGGGAGTCAGCCTTTTGGGCTATATCTTGATTGACAGACTAGACTCCACCCCTAACTCTTACTCCTCAAATTGACAAATGATTCTATAGCTACCATACACATCCCTACCTTTGTTTGGCACAGGGTCAAAGACAAGAATTGACCGTCCCAATTCATTTACAAATGCTTAACTTGGTCTTTGCACTTAGAGGACAAAAGACAACCAAATTGTTTCACTTTTAACAATTTCATGGCAAGAGGATTGCTTTATCTTCATCACAACTGAAACTCTTTAGCAATTCTTTTGTAAATGAACCCATACATTCTTGACTAGTCATTTTTCCCTTTGTCCTATGCCTCCTCTTTCTCATTGTAGAACTACTATATATACACGGAAAAGCAAATGTCCTTTTTTTCCTTAAATAAAACACCTTTTGTGTCCCATTCAGCTTAAATTACTTAGAAAGGTTTTGCTTGTATAATTTGCATACTATCACTCAAGATGTAGAACAGTGGTTCTCAACCTGTGGGTTGCGAGGGGTCGAACAACCCTTTCACAGGAGTCACCTGATTCATAACAGTAGCAAAATTGCAGATATAAAGTAGCAATGAAAATAATGCTATGGTTGGGGGGTCACCACACCATGAGGAACTGTATGAAAGAATCACAGCATTGGGAAGATTGAGAACCACTGATGTAGAGCTTCCCCTGCAAGTTTTCAAGACTACTGTAACTGTTTGTGGGAATAGGAAGGCCCAACTTCGTCCCTTGGAGAAATTCATGAGAGTGATTGTTATTATTATTGTTATTAAAGCAACCATAATAAAATTATTTGAAACAATATTACAATCCAGTTTTAGTAATACGATCTGTACATAGAAAATAGTTACATTTTCATAATTCTATCTCTCACATATTTTATAGGATTACTTAGAGAAGGCACGTAGAATGATTTTGTCCCTTTTAAAGACCTTCTTTATTTTTTCATTATTTTTACTGAACTTTTAAAATAGTTGATATTGTAAACATTTCTCAAAGTAGTTTCTAAAAATCCAGTTTATACAACAGGGTTTCCAGGTTGTTTAGCATCATAATCTGTTTGGGAGGGGCAGGGGAGCAGGCGCACACTGTCAAGGAGCATGGTTGGTGGCAGATCAACATATCACGGTTGCCTGTGGGACTTTGGAAGTGGGAATGAGACCATAATTAGGAAACACATATTATCATAGACAGAAGAGTTTGCACGGTCGGTTCAGTGTCTTCCTACCAAGGCAGTCGGGGCATAAATCATGACTGTGGGACCCTCGTGTGGCAGTCTCCGCCGGGGACACAGCGAGCTTAGCCGCTGATGGAGACTGCCCCTTTCTGGACTGGTTCAGGGAATGCTGATCACCCACTTTCTAATGCACTCCGCCTGGGAACAAAGCCATTCATATTCCTGGTTCGTGGTCCGAAGGAATGCAATGGAATCTTAATGGACATGGAGTATCAAAAATGGATTCAGGGCTTTTACTGTTATCTGTAGTTTTCAGCAAACTTGGTGCTCTGAATTTAAACTCTAATTTAATCATTAAGAATAGGTTGAAACTTTGTCTCCCAGAATCAGGTAAAATTCCCAGTGAAGCCTGCTGAGGAATCTGGTCAGCAGGTTGTTTCCCAGAGGACCTGCATTTCATGAGAGTTTTCTTGTGCCTGGTGGGCAGCCTTGAGCTCTGGCGCACACCATGCTTCAGTTTACCCTTTCATGAGTGTATTTCTCTTAGTGGGGAATGCTCTAGAAACTCAGACCCAGGCCTACATACTTTTGTGGCTTAAAAGACTGAGATTTCTTTGTAACAACCATTAAAAATCTGTTTGTTTTTCCTTGTGAACCTAATTTATTCTGCCAGTGAGAGACCTACTCTCTTATTATTCGGTGTCAGTAGAACTAGACCCAGTTAATTTTTGTTTGCATGCTCACTAAACTGGAGCCTTTGTCCCTGGTTTGCAGCTGGGAACTTCAGGTAATCCTTCCCCACCGCCCAGCTTCCTGGAAGGAATGAACATAGCCCCCGGTATCCTATCACAGAAATACTGGAAAATTAGCAAATCTATTTTGGAAGCATACATGTAATGGAGTGTATCCACTCAGATATAAAAAGGGTCAGATTTTCTTCTGTCTTTGCCATCTCTTTAGCAGATTGCCTATGATGCTACACATTCTGATTTCATGTGTATTTAGTAATATTACTAAATAGTATTATTAATTACTAAATAGTAATATTATAATAGTAATATTACTAAACAGTATTTAGTATATTTAGTAATAAAGCTTTCTTTTTTTATATTTGTGGAGAGATTTTCTCGGTTAGAAGTAGATTTTTGTTTTAATTATGTTCCCCAGTACCCAGCTTGCCAAGAACCCAGAAATCTCACATAATTCTCACTTTGGTTCTAAAAGGTCCTGGGTGGCACAAATGGGTTGCTTGTGCCCAATGACTGAAAGATTGACAGTTCGAGCCCACTTTCTTAGTCTAGGTACTTTAGAGAAACAAATCCACAGCAACTCATGTATGAGTTTTATGTAAAGAAAGTGTGCATCACGAAAACATCCCAAACCAATGCTGCCCAAGCCCACAAGTTCAACATGAACCCATTAACCCAACACCAGTCCACAAAGTCCTCCACCTCGCAAAACAGAGGCAATGATTCCGACTGCAGGAGGAAAGCTGAGTCAGTGAATGAACAAGCATCTCAGCACTAGCAGGGGTCTCCACACAGCTGCTCCAGCACGCAGGGCTGCATCGGGATAGATCCATGTGGCTTCTCCTTGGGGATGTCTTGTAGGAAATCAATCATGCAAGCTGAAGCAGGGAACTGCTAAGGTAGCTGCACCCTGGTGCGACCATCACAAAGCAAGAAACCGGAGAACTAGAAAGGCGAGGCTGACCACCCATTTATTTCTCCGCCTTTCAATTAGCCCCACATGTGTTTATCGGCCAGGTTGGCACAATTAACTAACTCACCCACCCAGGAAGGAAACCGAGGAAAAGCTTGGAAATCTGCTTCTGCAAACCTTTCCGTCGGATAACAAACACCTATGGGCCCTTCTACTCTAAAACACACGAGGCCGCCAGGAGTCCACTCGCAGCAACCCCCCACTCTGCCGCCCACCCTCACCCCCTATGTGGACCATCTTTCCAAGTTCAAACTCACCGCCATGGAGTCCATGCTGACTCCTAGCGATCCCATAGGACAGGGTAGAACTGCCCCTGTGAGTTGCTCATGACTGTCATTGTTAACCGGAGTTAGAAAGTCCTGTCTTTCTCCCACGGAGGAAGGCTTCAAACTGCCTACCTTGCAATCCAAACTGCCCAACGAGTGACCATTATGCCATCAGGGCTCCTGCTACTTGCTTTAAAAACCTTGCTGCCTTTACTCAAGCAAGGAGAAACCAGGTGATTGCAGAATCGGGAAAACCACTGTAAGCATTGTAAGTCCTATAATTGCTAAAGGGATATAACTCTTAAATGGACAGCACATTTGGTTAGCTCTCACATTCCAGTTGTAAATATACATTAAGGGCCATTTCTTTCTGTAAGTATTACCTCTCAGCCATTGCCTCGTCCTTGCCCTGACTAGGTGCATACACTGAGGCTTTAATCAGTCTTAACCACTCCTGGCCTGTTATTAGCAGCAGCCCCAGCCCCTCCATGTTTGGGGTCTAGACTTGCCTCCTGTTTTCATTCTGGCGTCAGTTGAGCTCGATTTTTATTTGCACGCTCACTAAACTGAAGCCTTTGTCCCTGATTTTCAGCTGGTGTTTAAAATATGTATGACCAGATATTCATCCTGAGTTTTGATTTGTGTTCCAGTTTTCTCAGTTGGAACTGAATCATTTAACCAAAGCTCAGGGCATTTGGCTGGACCAGAACCCTGGCAATCCATCCCGTTCTTGCCAGCATGCCACTCCAGAATTAAAGCACACTTGCCCTGCAGTTGCTGACTTCAAATCACAACTACAATGCTACTACCACCTGCCAATCCTGGCATGGCCTCTTGCTGTGTATCTCTCACCCAATTTAAGCCCAAGGCAGCCAGCATCCATCCACAATAGGTCAAGGTCAGTGTTTGTGTGCAGAATATGGTCCACAGGACTGTGACTTTTTGGAAGCAAATTGCCTGTCTTTTGAAGTTCCTCTGTGTAGGTTCCACCTGCCAGCCCTCTGGCTAGTAGTCAAGTTCTTAACAGTTCTTACCACCCTGAGACAAACTGTCAATTCCACTCCTTCCCAAATCCTAGAATAACCATATTCTCTCATTTCTGAGGCTTTAAATAAGCCTGCTGTTGTCTACTTTTTCCGCAGATCTCTGAATATCTCCCCAGTGTTTCCTGGATAGAATAACGCCCAGTCCAAGCTAGCGATCAAAACGCAGTAAATTCTACTTCTGCCCTGGTCTGAGTCTTGTTACCCATAGCTGCCTTAATCACCTTGTACCTGTTTCTATCACCCCCCTGGCTTTGTCAGCATATAGAAACGATCCCTGTCTCACAAATGATAGGAAGCAGTTGTTGCTGTTGTCGCTGTTGTTATTGGGTACCCTTGAGATGGTTTCAGCTCACAGGGACCCTGCGTGCCACAGAGCAAAACCACACAATGCCCAGGCCTGTGCTAGCCTGGGCTTTGAGCCCATTGTTACAGCGGAACCAGTGACTGAATTAAATTCCTGGATTTGATGTTCATATTTCTTTGTAAAATAACTACAGCAAAGTTACTCGTAGATCACGTGAGAATCTAGAATAGCCTGAGCTACATCAGTGAGGGAAGCTGACCAGACATAGTTCAGCAAAGCCACAAGGAGACTCTGAGAACAGGAGACGAGGTACCTGCTTCTCTGAATTAGGTGATGGAAGGATATTATGGTAACCAGATGAGTGATATTGATGCTTCTGTGTGAAAAAGTATTGAATGCTCATGCATACAACATTATATCTACAATTTTAGGGGTTCATAGACACCTAAGATTCATCTATGATCTCATCGTTCACATCCAGGTTCAGGACAAAATTAAATTCCATCAAAAATTGTTAATGAGTTCATTTCAGGGCTTGGCAGTTGCTGCAGAAGCATTCTTTTCTTCTCATGCTCTCATTTTAAGGTTACACAGTTAAGAAACAGGCTAACCATTATCTAAAGACAACGTGAGACTCCAAGAACCACAGTAATTTAATACCTCCATGCTCAAAATGTGGCCCACATCACCTGGGAGCCTGACACGAATATAAAACCTCGAGTTTTTACTCTGACTTACTACATCACAACCTTCATTTTAAAAAGCTATTTGGGTGATATGTATATACAAAAGCAGAGATGCATTGATCTGGAAAATATAAAGGCAATATCCAGAATGCTTCTAAGCTTAGATCGATGTTATCTGACTTGAAATAAAAATTCATCCTTTCTTTGGCCACTTGGCAAATATCTATCTATTCTTCTAAACTCTTCCACAATATTGCCACTTCCATTTCCTGCCCCATCCCAAGAAAGATTCATTTATTCTTGTCTTCTCGATAGCTTTGTACTGTCCTTTATTTTATTGCACTTTGCTCACTGAATCATGACACTTTTTCTTTCTCCTCTATAAGTCTGAACTTGAAAGCGCTGACCATATTGTAGTCCCTGTATGATTGCAGTGTCTGCAATAGGATTTAACACAGGACAGTTCACTGTACACTATAAACCGATTATAACATGCCTAGAATCAGAGTTGCAAAAGGCAGATAGAGCAACATACATGCTAAAGATGGATATGCCAAAGAATCTGTAATATCTTGGAGAACTGAAGAAAAATCTTTGAGCCACCCACAGAAATCATGAAACCAGCAATCAGAATATTTATACCCAGGAACCTATACTAGCATTATCACTTGTGGAAGAGAATGAACAGAAAAGATAAATATTTTTATAGAATACTTATAATATTGGCCCTACTACTAATACCTGATATCTCACACAGTGCTCATAATATCTTGTGATATGAATAGAATTGTGATCTTTCTACAAATGTGAAGATTGACACTCAGACACCTCAAAGGACTCATCAATAGGTGCATTAAAGAGCAATGCTGATAATAATAGTGATTATAGCAATAATGATAGAATAGTACTATAAAAACTATGACTCAGATTTATATACTCACACATAAATAATGTCATTGGTTTCTATTGGGGTTACCATTATTTACTGCAATAATTAATGACTACCTAAAGTAGCTTTCTATTTGAAGCCCAGTATCCTAAGGGTAGTGAGGAGTGTTAAGTAATATGTAAATCTACCATTGTCCTCACTCCTATTCTGAGAGCTATCAATTTGCAGATTTTCAGACTCATTACATATAAATGTATGTGCAAAAATATTTGAAGCTAATAAGACAAGTATGAGTACATATGTCTTGCACAATGTGGACATGAAGATATATTGGTTGGTGCTTTTCATTGTATTTCCATACAATGCTACCCATATTCAGAGGTTTTCATAAATTAATCATGTAAGCCCTTCTGTAGGTAAGATTATGAACACATAAAACCCAAAACCCAACTCAATGCCATCAAGTGAATTCTGATAGGTCATATTGATAGCAATAGCTCACACTTTGGGAACGCTGACTGTGTGTCAGACAATATTCTCAATGCTATAAATTTCTAACTCATTCATTGCCAAAGTCATACAAGGTGAGTTGTTAGTATTATCCCCTTTTTGAGTTATATAAACTGTAAACTCAGAAGCTTAAAAAACTCAAAGTATTAGAAGACCACCATAGTTCACAAATTGTTGATTTTTTCTTCTTCTTGAGTCTCCAAGGAAGACGGAGAGTAGAGACTGGCCATCTCAAAAGCACATATACACTTGTAAATGTAGCAATGCATATATGTAAATATTTACTATATAAGGATAGGAGTATTGATCTATGTACATATATTTATGTTAAATTATTAAGGTAGCAGATTGATTTGCGTCTCTACTTAAGTCTTCCCTCAACACAAGAACACTTGGTTCTAATAACTTGGCACGCCGTGATACTCACCTTCCGGACACAATCACTGAAGACAAAAATGGGTGTACAGCAAATGTGGTAGAGAAAGCTGATGGTACTTAGCTATTAAAAGCTATTAAAAGATATAGCACCTAGGGTCTTAAAAAGGCTTGAAGTTAAATAAGCAGCCATGTAGCAGGGAAGCAACAAGCCCACACGGAAGAAGCACACTGCCTGTGGGACCACAAGGTGTGTGATCACACAATCAGGTTTCAGAAGAGCAAAAACAATCACATCAATGTGAAGGAGAGGGGCCAGAGTGGAGACCCAAAGTCCATCTGTAGACAAATGGACATCCCGCACAGAAGGGTCCCATGAAAGGGATGATTCAGTCAGGGTGCAGTGTAGCACAGAGGAAACACACAGCATTCCTCTGGTTCTTTCATGTTTCCTGCCCCCCACCCCCACCCCGCGACTGTCACATCCCCAGTTTTACCTCACAAATCCTGCTAGACTGGAATGTGTACATCGGTACAGATAAGAGCTTTCTACACATGGCAATGAGGACAGTGAACCCCTCAGAAACAGGGGATAGTGATACCATGATGGTAAGGGAACGGGGTGCTGTGGGGGGAGTTGTGGAGAAAAAGGGAACCAATAGCAATGATGGATGTATCACACACACACACACACACACACACACACGGGGCACAACTAACAGACATATGGGTGAAGGGATACAGAAGCCAGTGTAAGATATGAATAATAATTATATATAATTATTAATAATTCATGAGAGTCAAATTGTGGGGGAGGGAGAGAAAAAAGGAGCTGATAATAAGGGTTCTGATAGAAAGATAATGCTTTGAAAATTATGATGGCAACATATATATGAGTTTGCTTGATATAATTGATTTATGGACTGTCATCATATTTGTAAGAGCCCCCAATAAAATTATAAAAAGAAGAAAGAAACTGGCCATCTATTAAATGATTAGTTTCTCATGTTTCTAATGCAACCTCAGTGATACAATTTCCTTGAAACTTCAACATTCAACTAGAAGTTTGCTGTTTATTTTAACAGATCCCTAGAAGATTTACTGCTTACGTGATTAGAAGGACTATCAGAATCTTCTAGGCCATCTCTCTATTGTTGCTTTCCTACATGGTAGTAAGGGGCTACATGCACAGCACGCCTCCTCTGATGAACTGGCCTGAAGCCCTTCAAGCCTATCTGCTGACCAGAGATGCATTCAGCTACTTTGATAACTGTCTCCTCTTCACACACAGAAGGCAAGGAATAGTCAAGTTCATCACCAGAGTAGTTCTCTGAGGTTTCCGGGGAAATTCTTTGGCATTGCAGCCTTCACTGTGAAAGTAAATGCTGGTTTATTGTTAGACAGCAAGTCTCTGTCCCTAATGGAGCACTGGCATTGAGCAAACCCCGGGCAGAACCTTTTCCCTAACCTCTTCCAAGGACCTTTCTAAAGGGTTCGATTCAGATACACAGTCATGTCCTTGGAGAAGTACCACGGGCCTGGGACTTGACCCACTAAATTGTCTGCACCTCCCAAGAATTAAAAAAAAAACAAGAACAAGCAAACAAAAGACACACAAGAAAACTGGAAGCAGAGAGTGCCAGGTGCATTAGACAAAAGGTTAAAGAGAAGGGAGAAAAATTAAGACAGTAAAAAATCATCCTGTGCTCAAGGATTCAACAGCCCAGGCCTTGACTTCCAGGACCTCTAGGTGTATTGCTCTTTTTGAGGTCATTGCATTTACTGAATATTTTATGCTCACATTTCCCCAGACCTAAGTCAAACCTTTAAAATAAAGGGTGTCACATGTTTAAAAGAGAAGAAGAAAGAGTGCACTTAGTTCAGGATATTTGGTGAACTAATAAGTGATTTAGTATCTGAAAGGGGAAAAATAAAATCCTCCATTGGTTGAAGAAGGGCACTGCCTCCAATTACTTGTATAATACAATGCCATTTCCAGAGACGATCTATGTGAATCGCTTTTCACATGTAATATTCCTTTATCAGAAATTGTAACTCATCAGATTGCTAGCATAATTTCATAAAGATCAAAAGAAAACAAACACATTATAGGTTGCCAAAAATTAGACACAGCTGAAACACAGATAGACACTGGATATGTTGACAAAATAAAAAGGCAGGGATTTGAAAGTTCTGTAAATACCCTACTGCAGTCTAGCATAAGTTAATTCACAGTTTCTAATTTATCGTTGTGGGTTACTCGTTAGAAGTATTTTAATCAAATCTATGCCTTCTGGGTCTTTTCGACGTGTCTATTGCATGTGGCAGTATAAAGTTTGGAGAGATCTGAAGCCCTCGCATTTCCGTAGTCAGTTTTGCACATCTGCAATCTGCTCTTCTTGCTGCTACTGACGCAAACAGTGAAGCTCATTCTGTCAATAAAAACAGCATCGATGCGAAGAAGCATTTTAGAATATTGATCCCTAGCAATCTCATATAATCTAAAGCCACTGTTTATTATCCATTATCACCCTTTGCTAGAAAAACATTTCCCGCTCTCAAATTTCAGACCATTATCTAACTGCTGAGGCTGCTTGTTGCTGTTATTATTGAGTCAAATGCTTTCAGGCTGGGACTCCATAATTGTACTGCAGGGAAAATTCCACAGAAACCCCACTTCAGTTTGGAAGAAGAACGGGGCCGGATGGAAGGGAGGGATTTTCTCTGAGAACGCTGTCTTGCTGGAGCTCTGCAACAGCAGGCTTCAAATAGTTCCACAGCGGTGCTTGGATCTGAGCAAGCGCCGTAGATTCCAGCTGCGGCCCAATTGGCCCACGACCTGGTAACACCCCTGAAGAGGTGCCGTTTGTATCACCCAAGTCAACAAGCTCTTTGCACCCTGAATACCACCAATATTGACACAGCCTGGGAAGAAAATGCTCCTACGTGACTGTTTCCTTCCCAGACGTCTGTATGCCCTTTCTTGAATTTCCTGGTGTGGAATCTTAATAGGCTCCGCATGGGATGCGGTACACTATCCTTTGTCGTTGTTGTGTGTTGTGGTGTCATTTCCAATTCATAGCGACTCTATAGGACAGGGTAGCACTGCCCTACAGGGTGATCCGGCATTGTAACCTTTATGAGAACAGACTGCCATGTCTTTCTCCCACGGAGCAGCTGGTGGGATGTACCCCCAACGTTTCCGTTAGCA
>NW_022107431.1:45668095-45681937 GCF_000313985.2 Echinops telfairi | reverse complement strand
TTACTTCAATAAGAACATTTGTAAACAATAAAAATAAAACAAGAGGAAGAGCAACATTTTAATAATTCCAAGAATAAAAGTTTTAGGGAAAACCAGGAATGATGCTCTAAACAATTCTCTGCAGCATTTCAGAGTGCTCCTCAGAAGCAAGGACGGCAGGACTTCGCATACTTTCGGCATATTGCCAGGAGAGACCAGTCTCTGGAGAAGGATATGTTTGGGAAAGTGGAGAGCCGGTGGCAAAGAGGAAGGCCCTCAATAGGTTGGCACAGTGGCCGCATCCATGGGCTCAGGCGTAGGAACAATTGTGTTGTGCGCAGAGCTGTTATGGATCAGAGCTGATTCGATGGCACCTAACAACAACAACAACACCAACAACAGAATTTTGGAAATAATAAAATCTTGATAAAACCCCTTCTTAAAACCCAGATACCTTGGTTTATTCATCTGGAAGAAAAACTATAAGATTAAATAATAAAATCCATCCCACTTCTCTAATCCTATAATGAAACAATAGTGCTTTTAATAAGAAATAATTATCAAATGATTTATATTTGAAATTTTAATACCCTTATTGCTTCCGTTTCCTTTTTGGCTCTCAGGCATTTTTGCTATCTTTTAAGTACGGAAAAAAATCCTGTGTTCTATTCCAAGGAACACACAACTTCTTTCAAGGGTCATGTGTCCCCATCAGAAGAATCGCAGAATTTAACCAGCAACAACTTTGACCTTGAACTCAGGTTTATCCTTTCAGTATATTGCCACCATTTTTCTAGCAAATATGTGTTCACTTTGTGTCTCTGGGTCATATTTTGGTAAATCTTGCAATGCTCCAAACTTTTTAATAGTGCGATTGCACATTTAAAAGATTACAGCATAGTATAAACATAACTTTCATATGTTGTGTTTAACACTAACAAAAAATTATGTGACTCATATTCACTTTCTTGTGTTGGTCTGGAACCAAACACCTCACAAATCTCTGAGATATGATCTTATGTAATTATGAATTTCATTCCATTTTGTTGGCAAGTGTATTTAAATGAAAGCAACAGTTCCTTTTGTTATACAGGTGAAAGTACCATTTTAAAGAGTTGTCATAATTAATAGAATCTCTGGAATGGAAAAACTGGTATGTAAAGATGTAAAGATTGCAGAAATATTTATGAAAAGGTACAAATGTTTCAAGATTGTCAGTTCTGCTTATAGGAATAAATAGTGTTCAAGATGAACAAAATTATTTGAGGAATTACCTAGAATTTATAAACCACATTCTTAATCTGCTAATGGAATTCCACAAAGAAACAATGTACAAACGTTTAGACCTGTGAAGAAACAGTTGTATAAGAACTATTCACTTTGTTTTGTTTGCCCCTCGTACTTAGCACACCCTAAGGATTGGATCCTTAAAAAGTCTGATATGCTGCCCAGTGTCCAAAGTCTGGTCATGGGGGCCTCTTGCAAAGGTGATAGAGAGGAAATGTTGCCTGTCCATATTTCCTGAAACTTGCAGTGATTTATCTGAAGTCTCTACTCATGGCGTGCCCCAAGTAATAGTTTCCATTGTTTTCTTAAGCTCGATGAGGAAAAACAATATTGAAAAGGATCCTAAACACAAATTTACATTTTAGAAGCAACAGTTAAGCTATTTTTAATGTTTTTTAAACATATTTCACCTTTTACTCATCTGATAGAGCATCAGTCAAAAAAGTGAAATGACAAATTTTCATAATATCCAGAAGGAAAACAGCAGCAGCAACATGATACTGGAGAATTTCAGCTTGAGAAATAGCCAAAGAAAAGTGAATGCATTCTCAAAAACGAGGCATAAAAAGTCTCCACAAAATAGATGCCGAGTCCGCCAAGTGTGAATGAATTAGAGTTTAGAGAGTAATGTGATTAGTCATGTACATGTACACACAAAACAGGTCCCATAAATATTACAAATTGTGATATATTCTTGTCAATCAGGTTTGCTTGATCACAATATAAAATTTCATAAAAGCTATAGCTCAACAGAATGAAGTTACCACACTCCTAATCTTGCGAACATAATTAACTTTGAATTATGTGACTTAACAGTGCCTAACAAATTATCATTCAACTCTGAAATTAAATTTTTTTGTACCATTAGATTTGTTTGTTAAGCTCAAATGGGCAAAAGTAGTATTTAATAAAGTAATATGGTGCTTTCCTAAGGGTGCCTTTGAGAAATATACAAATTTACCCAAAATTAATCAAAGAATTTCTATTATTAGTTAATTTGTGAATATCATGGTCTCTACGTAATATAATTGAGGGAGAAATATGATGTTCTTACAAAGCATTATGTGTCTAGGACAGGAGACTCTTTCTAATTACTTCACTAATTAGATTTCTGTGAGGATGCGTACATTTTGAAGGCATAAGTTTAACATTTTCTGTGCAGATTCACAGGCCCTTTCCCTTTAAAGCTGCACTGATACTGATTTTTCACACGGATAAGACCGTCACGATCCTCTAAAGTTCAGCTGACATTATTTATCTCAGACCTTTTTCTCCTCCCATTCTGAAAATGGAGTTAACGTTACGAAGCAATTAGACAAAGGAATGCAATAGCCATACATTTTTACATGATGACAGGAAATGTAGTACGATCTAGGTGCTTTTGCTTTGCACCACAGAGCCGTGGACATACTACTGCTCAATTGACTGAAATGACGATCACTCAGGAGCAAGACCGAGGGCCTGCTTTCGCCCCTTTTTGGAACGCAGGAGACTTTGCTCATTAGTTTACAGTTTTCTGGAGAGTTCATCTGGTCGATTCCAAGCAGTGATGAAGACGACGCTGCGGAGACGTCTATGAAATACCTGTGATGGAAGAGATGAGTGATTTAAAAACAAATCAGATTCTTTCAGATTCAGTCGACTTGAATGTCAGCATCAAAGTGACCCCTAAATAACCCTCCAGTGATATCTGAGTATGACCTGAGACTTAGCTTTTCGTGAAAAGAAAATGTTTAAATGCTGAAATGAAAATATTTGGAAAGTTTCCATTTAAGGTTCATTTTGCAATAGAATCTTACTAATTTTTAGGCTTTCTGTATATTTCTACCTTAAAATTCGGCTGCAGAAATTGATCATGAATCCACTCTGCATTGAAGAGTATGTTAAAGATGGCAAAATAAATGCTGGCCTTCTTTAACTTTTTTTTTTTTAATCTCACCTACCCTGCCTTTCATAGAGCTATAAGCATAGGAGTTGTTTTCCTGATCGGTAATAGGTTTGTCACTATTTCTAGTTGTACCCATGATCCTTTGCAGGCTCTCTCTTGTCATAACTAGGTCAAACACTCAGAATGAATTGTCAGGGTTAGGTATTAGTGGTTGTGCTGATATAAATAAAGTCACTTACTACCTCTCAGAGAAATAGAGTGTGTGCCCTTTAAAAGTAATTATGCCAGACTAATTCCAGATCTATTATTAATGCTATGATTTTAATGAAAAGGTATTATGTTTTATCCAAAAGTTTAGTGAAATCAAAAGTCAATGCAATTAGAATCATTTATAGCAATGCAGCTTATATAAATATTTAGTTGAATGATTTTACAATGGAAGAGAAAACTTCCCATTCACGACAGTTCCATGTTTCAGAGGAAATAGTAAATGATACACAGGCCTGTCGCAGAGAAGAGCTGGCTTCCTCCAGGCATCAAGAAATGACCTCCTCCAGGAAGATTTCACTCTAGTACTTATGACTTATCCAGGATTTGACCCTCAGACACGGGCCAGAAATGAGCACGCTTAGAGCAGACAAGTCCAGAAAGTCCATGGATAAACTCTAGATTATCGACTTCTCAAATAAGATGCACAACTTGACAGATATGTTTTTCCTATTTTTGGTGCAGAGTAATTTATTTGCTGAAAAACCTAATGAATAGCTAGATAGCTAGAAAAATAGCTTGAGAGGCAGACAGAGAGGTTAAGTGTGTAGTTGCTAATAAAGATGAAAAACTTGGTGGTCCAAACAGATGATAGATAATTGATGATAGATAGATGGAATCTATCTATCTATCTATCTATCTATCTATCTATCTATCTATCTATCTATCTATCTATATATTGTTTGCCATCCATGGCTCCAATTCATAGTGACCCCATGAAATACTGTTCAGTCATACCTCAGCCTCACAATGACTCTGCTCCCATTGTTGCAGCTATGGTGTCAGTACATTTGCTGAGTGTTCTCCTTTGTCCCTGACCCCCTGCTTTACCAAGCAGGATCTTCTCTCCTACGTACTTGTCTCTCTTGATAACATATCCAAAGCACTGGAGACAAAATCTTGCCATCCTGCCTTCTAAGGAGCATGAGGGTGCCATGCCTTCTTCAGTACCTACTGTTTTCTGGGCTTTTGCTTGTATTTTGTGACTGTTGGTGATATAGAGTGGTAACTCGCTGTTGCTTTGATTTACATCTCCCAGTTGGCTAGTAATAGTGAGAATTTCTTCAAAATTTTGTTGGCCATTTGGATGTTCGGTTTTCTTATTTTTCATCAAAAGGTTTTTTCTTTAAAGTTAGTAGTTTTTACGTTTCTTCGGTACATGGAATTTTTCAATATTCTTTGCTAACACTGTGATTCAAATGCATCAATTCTTAGCCAATCATCCTTATTCATTGTCAAACTTTTGCGTGCATACTGTGGTAGCTACATAATCTGTTGTCAATTTGAGACTTAAAAGTCAAGGGATGGAGGTTAGCCTGTCAATCAGGTCACAGCTTGATGACCTCATTTGGAGGCACTAAGGAGAGACCCACACTCACTCCCTGCAAGACATTGCAGCTGACAAGATACATGGAGCTACACATGTGCCCTGAGCTGGAGGAGCCACATGGAGACCCCTGGCATAGCTGAGATGCTTATGATGCCACTGGATCCAAAGGACTTCCCACCCACTGGCCTATGATCTTCCTGAATTTGGCATCATTGCATGTGTTTCATGAGTCTGAAGAGGAACTTACAGATTGGTATCGGAGATATGGGCTAATATTAGACTTATGGACTTGATCTGGACTGAGCTGGGATATTTTCTTAATGTACAATTACTCCTTATATAAAGCTCTTTCTTATACACATATAAATGTCTATGAGTTTGTTTCTCTTGTTCACGGAGACTAACACACATACGAAGTGATTGAAAATGCTATGGTGAGCGTCAGATGCACTTTAGTCCTCCAAATGACATCCTTACTTTTCAACCCTTTAAAGAGATCTGATCCATCAGATTTGCCCAAGGCAATGCAGCATTTCATTGCTTAACTTCAGTATTGATTGTGGATGCAAATGAAATGAAAATTTGATAACTTCAATCTTTCTTCCATTTATCATGGATTTATCATGATGTTATCTATTAATCCATTTGTAAGAATGTTGTTTTCTTCACACTGAGTTGTAATCCATACTGAATGCTGTAGTATAATATATAGTTAAAACTGTAGATAGATGATAGATAGATAGATAGATAGATAGATAGATAGATAGATAGATAGATCTTCATAAAATTCATGGACAAATTCCATTATCTTTTAGTTATGTTATATTTTTTGCCAATTTTTAAAAATGTTATTGACATATCCTTCATATACCATAGAATTAAATAATTTGCATATATTAAAAAGAGTTATGCAAACACCACCACAAACAATTTTGGAACATTTTCATGCTAATTGCTAATTATCTCTTCATTTCCCCCAACCTTCCCTGCCATAACCCTAAGGAATTATTAATCTAGTTACTATCTCTATGAAATTACCTATCTTGGATTTCCTATTAAAAGATTTTACAATGCCTGCCCTACCCCGACCCCAACAACAATAAAACACAGGGAAAATCTCAGTTCAGAATCAAACAGAAAACAGTAAAATTAGAACAAGTTAAAAATGAGTCAAAAAGGAAAACAAATGATGAAATGTTATAATTTAACTGACTTGTATCTGCATTACTTCACTTTCTGAAGCACTGTACCTGAAGGCAGAGCTATTCAGATCGCTGGCCATATAGCCGGAGGAATTCAGTGGGTGCTTAATACTTGTGGGTTCTCTGCAAATGGATTGTTGGGCTTTCACTGTCACCCATAGCTTTTTGCCAACCTGGTACTCAGAATATAAGCTCTAATTCTGTTTTCTTCTTTTTCTTGGATTTTCTTATTTACAACCTTTGGATCATATGACTGATGTACTTGCTCCATGTAGGCTTAGCTGATAATCTCTCTTAGAGGGCTACTTGTTTTAAGACAAATGTTTAAGGCCCCAGATTCTATTCTGTCTGATAGCTGAACCATCCGATTTCTTCATCACACTTTGTTAGTGGTCCCTTCATGTGTGTAAGTATTGAGCATGGCCACTTCATCGGAACTATATGTTCTTAAGTTAGGGTTTATGGTTAAGTGCAAGCTCAAAATCCACTTATATAACTTAGGTTTATATTGATCAGCGGTTCTCAACCTGTGTGTCACGACCCCTTTGGGGGCTGAGTGGCACTCTTACAGGGGTCACCCGATTCACAACAGTAGCAAAATTACAGTTATGAAGTAGCAATGAAAATAATTTTATGGTTGTGTGTGTGGGGGGGATCACCACAACATGAGGAGCTGTATTAAAGAGGCATGCCTTTAGGAAGGTGGAGAACCAGTGATATAGATGTTCCCTGTTCCATTTTAGTGGCAGCCTTGTCAGCTTTTTAAGAGATAACATAAGTAACCTCCATGGGGTCTTTGGTATTCTAATAATAGCACCCCCAAACTAGTCAATGGTATAGGATTAAAAATACTATTAGGATAAGGGGAAGATTCATATATGGGAAGGCTTTTTAAAGTAAAATTCATAAGATGTTCACTTATACATATTTTAAACTTAGACGATTGAATCTTGCTTAAGAAAACCACAAGGGTCAGATACAGGGCACAAATACCATCACAGTCATTCACTAGGCAGAGCTAAGTCTGCAGAACAAAGACATGTCCTAAAAGGCTAATGAAACAGGACAGTGTCAAATATGCGGTAGTCTTCAGTTGCCTGTCATTGGGAAACCTCAAAAGCAAGAGTCCGCTGATTTCCAAATCATACCTCTCTTCCTCTCACGGGGACATTACAGCTTTAAGTCTAAAGGAGTATTTCAGTGCCTTTCATCTAGACGAGGTATATTTAGCGTAAAGTCTGGTCAACTTAGTGAGTTTTCTGACTCAGATCCTTCTGATTTGGCCTATGGAGTGTGCAGGATAATATCTAAATAGGTGCCATATTTTTTTCCATAAATGTAATCATTCTTCTACATTTTTGGTTTGCTAATGTTCTTTTTGTTATTTTGGTAGGGAGCATTTAAATTTAAATACCCAAACAAATTTTCATTCAGTAAAATTTATCTCAAATTCCCTTGGTTTATGTCGAATGTTATCCTTCCTTCCTAACACTTAAATCACAGCATATTCATGCTTAAATTCTAAGAACAAATGACTGTTATTAATAACAGAAATGTTTTACATTAATTGTTAGTGTTGTTAGTTGTTAGTGCACATCATTGCTTCTAGGTATCACAGAACCAAAATCCAAACTACTAAATAGTCTAGAAGTAAATTAGCCATTAACTGAAAACGACATCACAAACTGTGGGTCATATGGAGTGAGCAACCTAATGTATATAATTTTTTCTCCTAAAAAAATAAAATCTTGAAGATTTAGAAATAAAACCTTCAAATAAATGTTTATATAATTAAAAGTAATTCATACAACATCATCTCTTCTACAAAATTAATTGTTGCTGAAAATTCTATAGAATACTAACCAGTTTTTGAAAATCCTACAAAGCTGGAGAATATTTTATATTGAGGTAGATTTACATAATTTCATCTCATTTTTTATTAAGCTATACTCTAGAACCTCAATTCATTTCATATATTAAAAGAAATTTTAAAGTAGAAAACCAAATTTCTAGGCATAAAATTTACATTTGACAGTGTCTCATAGTGTGAAGGGGAAAATAAACCATCATGAACACTACTTTTCCACACAGATACCACCATAATTTCAAATGATTCCAGAGTTGGAAAGGATTTCATTGATTGCCCCAGATTTTATTGCTGCAAGAAGTGAGATGCATAAAGGATTAAATGTCAGGCCAAAAGTAACACACTGTTTGTATAATTCCTGGAACAAGGACCTTGATCTCCTAATGCCAAGTCCCCTGTGCTTTCTATGTCTCCATTGAAAGCAGATTATTGTGGATCATTGGCTTCTGCTAGCTCATTTGTTTTTAGGATAAAACAATTCTGTCTTTCACACATGATCACACATATTTCAGAGCACAGTGAATATGGTTTGACTCTGAGCTAAATAAATAGAAGCCAAGGGGCATGCAGTTGCAGAAATACTCCAAACTTCTCATATCATATCACACATTATTACCCCAACCAGGACCATCCAAAGCCACACACACACTCACACACACACACGAAAAGAATTAATTATGTTTAACTTGACCTCCATAGAAACAAGGTCCATGCCAGCCCATTCCACCATTTTAATGTATAATCATCCAGTTATAGGTTTCAGTTATCTCCAAATATCAGAAGAGTTCATTGATATTATTATTACTCATTCCTTGAGAAAATTATAATCTTATCAAGTATTCTCAATTCCAGAGTCCTATCTCTAATTATAAATCCACTTATTCAACAGCTTGCTAAATCATGCTAGTCTTGAGAGCCAAAATTGGTTCTTATTTATTACCATTTACTCCTGTATGTGGCTAGCCACTGGTCCAGTTACTAGTTGCTGTTGAATCAATTCTAATGCTTGGCCAGTCCATGTATGTCAGAGGAATGCTCTGCAGAGTTGTCCATGGCTGATTCTGAGGAAGTAAACCACCAGGATTTCTTCTGTGGTACCTCTGTGTAGACTTAGCCTTCATCATTGTAATTACCAGCTAAATGTTTACCACCCAGGCAGTTAGCAGCCAGCTTTTGGATCCACCTAGGGAGTCTAAGTCTAGGTAAGTGTACAATGTATTTTAGGGAAAGTGAATTATTGATTCAACCTTGAATATTATTACCCTCATGCTTAAAATGCCCTTTGCTTTAAGCTTTCCTAACTTATTGTTTGTTTTTTTGAAAATTTTATTTTCCCCACCTTTCAATTTCACATTAGTAAAGAAGTCCAGAACTAGGCACTGTGCTTAAACAAGATCAAAAAAAATGGGCAGTTTATTTCATAATTTCAAATAGTAATAAACCATTCAGAGTGTTCTAGTACTATGTTTTATTAAAGGAAGTAGTTTTTTATTGCTGACTCAGGACCAGCCTAATATCTACTGTTGCTCCTCCCTGTCTCAGTCTATTTCTCCTCTATTGGCACTTAGGCAGTCATCCATTATAATAGCATCCCAGAACAGAAAGACAATTATCTTTCTAAATGAGTTTACCTAATTAGTGGAGGGGGGAAATATCTAAGCCAGAGTGTTTATTTCCCTTGTATCTCAACAGGCATGAATACTATTGTTTGAATTTTGCCAAAGATTATGAACATGATCTCTCTCCTATGGCACCGCGATGTCAAGGCAGCAAAGATGCATTAAAGAGCCATTTCTGTAGAGGTGAGGCAATAATAGAAATCAGTGTCAGGCTAGAGGGCAACAGTAGGTTGATCGTTCCAATGTAAGACATGCATAAGCATTGAGGTCAGGGCAAGACAGGAACCAGAGCCATGTGGACAGATCGAAGGCTGACAGATGCAGAACCAAAAGGTCAGATAGGTAGCAGGGTCCAGAAATTAAGCTGAAACTCTTAGCCAAGCAGCTTTCAGCTTCAGAACAAGCAGGACAAAAGCAAAAGGTAATGGCTTATGTATGGCTTCAAAAATGCCAGTTGGTTCAGCTGTTGCTTTGGCTCTGTCAAAACTAGCTCTGTTTCTTGCTGTAAGTGACACTAGCCTGAGATGATGAGGAGTGACCTGGTGGTATAAAAGGTCCTTGGTTGGCTTTATGGCAGTTATATGTCATGTCAACTTTAAGATGAAAGTGTTTCCTGGTTCACTTTCCTGTCACTGGCCTTCAACTACATTAGTCTGAAGGGACTTACAGAGGTTTGTCTGACCTCTGCCTTGTGGCAGTTGAGTAGGGTTGAATTTTCCTTCTTCATCTAGCCAGAGGAAGTCAGATATGGCCATGAAACTTACTCAGTTGGTCTCTGAAAAGGTTATAGGACTAGACGATGTTTTGTTATGTTGTACACAGTTGCTATAAGTCAAACCCACTTAAAGACATCTAGCAACAATTGCCCTTGACTTTAACCTTTGCAAATTTATTTCAATTTTTAACAGGCAGCATAATATTATTGGTAGGTGTCTCCAGTTATTTCACATCCATGGTGATCTTGTATACAGTAGAACAAAACACTCCCCGGTCCTCTGCCATGCTCAAAACTGTTATATTTAAGTCCATTTTTTTTAGCAACTGTGTCAACCCTGCTTGTCAAGTTTCTTCCACTTTTTATTGGCTCTCTACTGTACAAACCTTTTCCAGGTACTTGAGCCTCCATATAACAAGTCCAAAAGTACTTGAGATGAAATCTTGCCATCCTGGCTTCTAAGGATCATTCTGGCGGTACTAATTTCAAAATAAGATGTATGCATTCTTCTGGAATTCCATGATAATTTCAATATTCTTTAACGGTACAATAATTCAAATGCATCTCTTCTTCTCTAGTCTTCTTGACGCATTGTCAAACTTTCTTCTGCATATGAAGTTATTAATATTTTCAGGGCTTAGGTCTGTTGCACCATAGCTTTCAATAGGATATCCTTGCACTTTAAAAAGGTTGTGTGCAACAGATTTGCACAATGGAATGTAGCATTTGATTTCTTGACTGCCACTTCCAGGATCATTGATCGAGGATGCATGCATAATGAAATCCTTGACAATGTCAGTCTTCATTTCCATTTATCATATGTGTGATAGTTAAATTTATTATGCCAACTAGGCCAATAGTAACATGTAATCCTAGTTTAATCAGGTTGCAGCTTGATTGGAGGGTAACCAAGATAAATAAAGATGGCCTGTACCCCCTCTTCCTCTTTTTCCCTGGTGATCAGACCAGCATGCTGCTGCTTGAGCAAGTGTGCTGCACTACCTCTTGGCCAAGCCATGTGGATCATGTCACTAGAGCTTGAGACCTGCTTCAACAAGTTGCTGGTGCATACATCGCTTGAACTTGACACTGGTGGATCCTGTCGCCATGCATAGCTTGAGTTCAAGATCTCATCCAGGACCTGCTTTGCTAAGCTCCCAAACTATTAACTGTTGTTGACCCACCCTGCTGTCTGATGGCTACAGGAAGACTCTACCTATCTTACCTGAGGGAGGGCTCTTGGGTTTGCTTCTTTGACCTTGGACTAGCAGCCCACATGAGTCAAAAGACTTCCAGTATATTAACTGTTCCACAAAACTGAGTTGAACAGAGCCCTGTGTACTTTTGTGTGAACTGATTATGTTATATTCCTTCATATAATCTTAAGCGTCTTGGTTTTAACCTGCCTAACACAGCTGATATCAGGAATGGTTTTAGAGAAACAACATCATAAATATGGGTTTCCTAAATTGGTTTCCCAGACAAATGGGACCCTGAAACATGGGATGAGACTATAAGGGCTGATGATCCCGAAGAGCGGGATATTGAGCCCCTAGAGCAGTGGTTCTCTCATGTTGTGGTGATCCCACCCCCCCAACCATAAAATTATTTCCATTGCTACTTCATAACTGTAATTTTGCTGCTGTTATGAACCGGGCAACCCCTGTGAAAGGGTCATTTGACCCGAAAAGGGGTCATGACCACAGGTTGAGAAGCACTGCGCTATAGTCTATTGAGCCACCCCAGTCAATAAATCCACCCCTCTTACCTGAGGAGATTAATACACTATCAGTAAAACAACTCACACTTGAGCAGACCACCCAAACTGCATGCCGAAATGCCACATGGGGCTGCATCTGTAGCATTGCCTGGGGGAAATGCCTTATAAGATATTGCTGAGAGCCCCCAGCAAACATCCCCATCACCCTTGATTTCCTCTCTATGTAACTAGAATTAAGTCTCAGAAATTTCCTAAGACCTGCTCAACTTTTCTAATACATACAAGAAGAAGCCTGGAGAAAGCCCATGGAAATGGTTACTAAGGGTGTGGGGCACTGGTGCAAGGAATGTAACATTACACCAGTCCTCTATATGGGCCCCCTAAGCATAGCTTCTTCTTTCAAACTCTCAGCAAGAGAGGTTAAGAGAGGATCTAACAGCTTACTTGGTTGGTTCACGGAGGCATGTGCTGCCAGATGGCCTCAATTAGACCAACTTGGGGTACCTGACCTGCCTTAGTACACTGTAGAAGAACGCTTCCAAAAGCTGAGGGAAATTGGTATGTTGGAAAGGATCTATCAGAATAATCCCATAGACCCAAAAAAAGAGTGCCCTGGGCACATACCTTTCACCACAACCATAAGGAACAAGTTTGTGCAATGGGCCTCAGCATGTCTGAAGACTCCTGGGATTGCTATTTTAGGTACACCAGGGTTAACATTTGGAACTGCCCTAAGTGAACTCTTACATTTGCCTACAATGGGGCTGATTGAGCCCCATAGTGGTAGGGGACACGTGTCAGCACTGAGGGAAACTTCAAATTATTTATGTGATGTATACAGGCAGAAAAATGCTAGATCAGATGAAAAGCAGTTTAACTCAGATCACCAGAATAGAGAATCACAAACCCTCAATCAATTCCCAGATCTGAGCCAGTTTACAGACCCACAACCCCTTGAATGAGGGGAAGGCCAGGTCATTCTGAAGGAGGACCCTGCTACATCAGCGAAGGTTTATACTGTTAGTCTTTCTTCCAGCCTTCCCCAAAGGGTCCTGTGGTCTTTCACAAGAGTGACTGTTCATTGTGGGAAAGGAAATAATCAAATTTTTCATGGATTACTGGACACTGGATGTGAACTGACATTAATTTCAGGAGACCCAAACTGTTTTGAAGGTCCATCAGTCAGAGTGGGGGAAAATGGAAGACAAGTTATTAATGGAGTTTTAGCTTAGGTATGCCTTGCCATAGGTCCAGTAGCCCCCAAACCCATCTTGTTATTTCCCCAATTCCAGAATGCATCATTGGAATGGACATACTTAGTAACTGGCAGAATACCATTATTGAATCCCGAAAATGTGGAATAAGGACTATCATGGTAGGAGAGGCCAAGTGGACACCATTAGAACTGTCATTGCCTTGGAAAATGGTAAACCAAAGAGAATACCGCATTCCTGGAGGGATTGCAGGGATAAGTCCCACCACCAAAGACTTGAAGGATGCAGGGGAGTTGATTCCTACCATATCTCCTTTTAACTCACCTATTTGGCCTGTAAAAACAAAACATAGACATCCTGGAAACTGACAGTGGATTATTGTAAACCTAACCAGGAAGTGACTCCAACTGCAGTTGCTGTTCCAGATGTGGTTTCATTGCTTGAAAAAATTAATACCTCTCCTGATACTTGGTATGCAGCTATTTATCTGACCAATGCCTTTTTCTCAATACCAATTTCAAAGAACCACCAGAAACAGTTTGCCTTCATCATACAGGCACAACAATACACTTTCATAACTCTCCCCCAGGGGTACATCAACTCTTCTTCCCTGTGCTTTCATTTGGTCCTAAGGGATCTTGATAGCCTGTCTCTTCCACAAAATGTCACACTACAGTGAACCCTCGTTTATCGCGGTTAATCGGTTCTAGACCCTACCGTGATAAATGAAATTCCGCGAAGTAGGATTCCTTAT
>NW_022107431.1:45642185-45666611 GCF_000313985.2 Echinops telfairi | reverse complement strand
CGGAAGTCGAAGCACGAAGTGGCGAGGGTTCACTGTAGTCCATTGTATTGATGACATTATGCTGATTGGACCCACTAAGGAAGATGTATAAAAGACTATAGATTCATTGATACAGCATCTGTGTCAAAGAGGGTGAGAAATCAACCCAAAGAAGATTCAGGCACCCTCAAGCTCAGTAAAATGTCTAGGGGTCCAGTGTTGTGGGGCATGTCAAGTCACTCCTACTAAAGAGAAGGATAGCTATTGCATCTGCCCCCACAACAACAAAACAAGAGGCACAATGCCCAGAGGGCCTCTTCATATTTTGGAGGCAACATTTTCCTCATTTGGGTATTCTACTTTGACCTATTTATCAAGAGACACAAAGGCCATCAATTTTTAGTGGGTCCCAGAACAAGAAAAGGCTCTGCACCAGGTTCAAGCTGCCGTGCAAGCTGCTTTTCCACTGGGACCATGTGATCCAGTTAATCCAAAGGTACTAGAGATGTCAGTCATAGACAGAGAGGCAGTGTGGAGTCTTTGGCAGGCCCCTATTGGTGAATCACAGTGTAGACCTTGGGATTTCTGAGTAAAGTCCTGCCATCCTCTGCAGACAACCACACCCCTTTTGAAAAACAGTTGTTGGCCTGTTACTGGGCCGTAGTGGAGACTTAACTCCTCACCATGGGTCACCAAGTCACCATGAGGCCTGAACTACCCATCAGGAACTGGGTATTGTCAGACCCACAGAGTCATAAAGTTGGACAAGCAAAGCAACACTCCTTTGTTAAATGGAAGTGGTATATATGAGATCAGGCTAGAGCAGGAACTGAAAGTACAAGTAAGCTGCATGAAGAGGTGGCCCCAGTGCCCACCGTTTCCACTCCTGTCACAGTACCTTTCTTCTCCCAGGCTGCACCTATGGCCTCTTGGGGAGTTCTTTATGATAAGTTGACTGAGGATCAGAAAAGTCATACTTGGTTTACTGGTCGCTCTGCACGATATGCAGATGCCACTCGTAAGTGGACAGTAGAAGCACTACAGCCCCTTTCTGGCATTTCCCTGAAGGACAGTGGTCAAGGGAAATCCACCCAATGGGCAGAACACCTGGCCATTCAGTTTTTCTGCAAAGAAAAATGGCCATATGTGAGACTGTATACTGATTCATGGACTGTGTCTAATGGTTTGTCCTGGATGGTTCGGGAATTGGAAGGAACATGATTGGAAAGTTGGTGACAGGGAGGTGTGGTGAAGAGGTATGTGGATAGACCTCTCTGAATGGGCCAAGAAAGTAAAGATAATCATGTCTCATGTGAATGCTCACCAAAGGGTTGCCTCTGAAGAAGACGACTTTGGCAGTCAAGTGGACAAGCTGACACATATTTTGGAGACTGGTCCTCTTCTTTCCTCCGCCACTCCTGTCATTACCCAATGGGCACATGAACAAAGTGGACATGGTGGCAGGGATGGAGGTTAAACATGGGTGCAGCAACATGGACTTCCACTCACCAAGGCTGACTTGGCCACTACCACTGCTGAGTGCCCTATCTGCCAGCAGCAGAAGCCACCATTGAGTCCAAGATATGGGACTATTTCTTAGGGGGATTAACATCCACCTGGTGGCAGGTTGATTACATAGGACTGCTTCCATCATGGAGGTGGTGGCATTTTTTTCTTCCTGGAATAGACTCCTACTCTGGATATGGATTTGCCTTCCCTGCATGGCATGCTTCATGGACTATTAGAAGGGCTTATCCACCAGCATGGCATCCCACATAACATTCATTGCTTTAGGTCAAGGAACTCACTTCACACTGATGGTACATACTGCACTTGAACTTGAGGCTGGTGGAAATGGGCCTATGCCCATGGAATCCACTGGTTGTATTATGTTCTTTATCATGGCCTTCTAAAAACACAATTACAGTGCCAGCCAGGTGGTATAATCTTGCAGGACTGAGACAATGTTCTCTATGAGGTTGTATATGCTTTAAACCAGCAGCCAATATATGGTGCTGTGTCTCCAATAGCCAGGATTCATGGGTCCAGGAACCAAGGGTTGGAAGCCAAAGTGGCACCATTCACTATTACTCCTAGTGATCCACTTGCAGTATTTTGCAACCCTAAGCTCTTCAGGCCTGGAGGTCCTAGATTCAAAGGAAGTAACTCTCCCACCTGGAATCACAGCACGGATTGCACTGAACTGGCATTTACAAATTCCCCCTGGCCACTTTGGGCTCCTCGTGCCTTTATATCAACAGGTCAAGAAGGGTGTCACTGCACTGAGTGGTATGATTGATCCTGATTACCAAAGAGAAATTGGGCTGGTGCTACATAAGGGAGGTAAAGAAGAATACATCTTGAATCTAGGAGATCCCCTTGGTTGTCTCTTAATACTACTAACATGCCCTGTGATTAAAGTAAATGGTAAACAACAGAAACCCAATCCTGACAGGATGCCTAATGACAGAGACCCCTCAGGAATGAAGGTCTGGGTCACCCCACCAGGCAAAGAACTATGGCCAGCTGAGTTGCTGGGTGAGGGCAAAGGTAATACACAGTGGATAGTGGAAGAAGGTCGTTCAACCTATCAGTTATGACCACGTGATTGATTTGCAAAGTGAGGTTTGTGATGGTCAGTCATTCTTCCTTGTATGTGCTTATTGAATAGCTTTCCTTTGTTCATGTATAATAAACAAGATAAAAATAGATTCATTTATATGTATGGTAGATGTATGATGTTGGTGTGTGATTTCATTAATGTCTGGAAATTATATATGCTAAAGAATTGTGTACAAGTGCCAAGTTAGCAAGGGGTAGACTGTGAAAGCTAGGTGTATTGTGTCAATTAGGCCAATAGAAACATCTGGGTGGAGTTTAATAATTGTCCTGATTTTGTTTCTCTAAAGAACCCTGCCAGGGAGGAGGGAGCATAGAGGAAGGGAAAAATGAGGAGCCGATGCCAGGGGCTTAGGTGGAGAGCAAATGTTTTGAGAATGATGAGGGCAATGAATACACAAATGTACTTTACACAATTGATGTATGTATGGATTGTGATAAGAGTTGTATGAGCCCCTAATAAAATGATTAAAAAACAACAACAACAACAAAGAACCCTGCTTAAGTGCCTAACACAATATTGTCTTTTGGTTCAGCTGTAAGGATTTAGATTGTCTTTACACTGAGATGCAATTCACACTGAAGAATGAATCTTGCTTTATCTTCATGAGCAAGAGCTTCAAGTTCTCTACACATGCAGCAAGTAAGGTGGGGTCATGTGCATATTTCAGGTTATCAATAAGCCAAATCACGGCCACTCTTTGTACAACAGAATGAAACACCACCCAGTCTTACTTCATGCGCACCATTGTTTTTATACTTGAGTTCATGGTTTCCACCACTAGGTAAATCTTTTCTTAAAAGACAGTCTTTTCCTCTACCCTTCTAGGGACACTTGCTCATTGTCATTGAGTCAATTTTAACTCATAGTGACTCTGTAATATAGAGTGTCACTTCCCCTGTGGTTTCCCAAGACGGTAACTCTTTACAGAAGCAGAAAGCCTCGTCCTTCTCCTGTAGAACAGCTGGTGGGTTTGAACCACTGACCTTGTTGTTGGCAGCCCAACAAGTAACCCATTATCCCAACAGAGTTCCTTTTAGGGAAAGGGAATTTTAAAAAGATTCTGCCTCACACATAATGACAAATGGACATTAATAAGAAGATGATTCCTATACCACTATTATTTTTTTCTTCTTTCCCAACCTTACTATGGAATTTTGCTGAACCTTACATGACCTTATATCATCAACTTTTAAAAAAATCTTTTCCCATAGTTTACTGATTCCTCAATCACATGTTGTTCTCTACGGTAATTTTTAGGAAAGTAATCTGCAAATAGGAAAAAAATAATCACTGTAAGTCCAGAGGCTTGAACAAAGTGACTTTGTATACTGAGGAGAAAGAGCTGACTTCCACTGGAAAAAAGTTGTACAAAGATTTGATGTCACCTGAGCTATTATATCATTTCCTATTGAAATTGCTCTGGTATTTAGAAGCTTGATACAAGAGAATATTTTAAAAGAACATAAAAGAGGGGTGATTATAGAATGGACTTTGTCAAGCAGTTTGCTGAAGAGTTAGGTTTCATTTTTTTAATCCATCTCATAACACTCTTGTGGGTCTTTATGGGGAACACATTTAATTATTCTCGTGGCCCCATTTTGTTTCTTGTGTAGAATTATTTCTGTAGGCTAACTTCATTTTATATAGCCTATTTAAATTTTCCCTGGCCCATTTCTGAGTTGTATCTCTAATAAGCCTGCTTTAACACTTTATTGGGTTCAAGGACAAAAGAGGACATCTTTTTAGCACCTAGCCTAGTGGTTCTCAAACTTCTTAATGCCGCAACCCTTTCATACAGTTCCTTGTGTTGTGGTGACCCTCCAACCATAAAATTATTTTCATTGCTTCTTCATAACTGTAATTTGGCTACTGTTATAAACCAGGTGATCCCTGTGAAAGAGTCCCAACCCACTGATCTAGCCCTTGTCTTTAAGTCTCACAATCATTAGAAAATTCTCATGGACCTAACGCATACTCCAAGACTGATTGAAAGTGGCTTGTAATAAGTTCCAGAGGTGGTTTGCTCCTAAAAATTCCAAATCCTGCTGGCCGTTGACAGACCTGTATGTCCCCGACTTGCCAATCTTGGTAAATGTAATGTTTGGGGTCCCAGGGAATTGGTATATAAGCTTGATAGACCAGTAGGTAAGAAAAACAACAGGCTCACTTGCATGTGTATACTGATCTGAAGTGAACAATTTCACATGGGTTTCACAAGTAAGCCTGTATTCACTTGTCTTTGGGTTTCTCCATTCCTATCAGCTTCTTTCAGTCCTACATTTGAAGAGAGACTTTGATTCTGTAGGGAGGTATTGTGGGGTTTGAGCGAGTCATATGCCAGCTAAACCTAGAAGCAGAATATTTGATGTGGCGAAAAAAAGTGAAGGTTCTCACTACAGATTAGTAAGTAAACACAAGTGAGTCTATACTGACCTTGCTTACTGTATGTTCCAACAATGCTCAAGTCTTCTAGTCTCTATTTCTCCACCCTCTACCCTCCTTAGACCTGACAATCTGTCATACTCCTTCCAAATTATTTAGGGAAGAGTAGCAGAGAATAGAAGCTGCAATTTCCATTCCGTGGCTTTTCGTCTTAGACTCATTCCTAGAGAGGCAAGAAGGCCAGTCAGCCTTACCTGGAGAACACCAAAAGCAAGCAAGCATCAATCTAGACTCACAATGACCCACAGGATACAGTAAACCTTCCCCATAAGAGTGAAAAGGTTGTAAATCTTTAAAGTACCAGACTGTTACCTCTTTCTGCCACAGAGCAGCTAGTGCGTCCAACACCATCTTTCAGTTAGCAGTGTGCCACCAGCCCTCCTTCATTGCCTAGAGAGACAGGTAGGTTGTAAAGGGAATAAGAACTGTCCTCTGTGGTTCAGGTTTATTTCCTTATTTAAAAAAAAGAAAGATGAGACACAGCAAAAAGCACACAGGTGTGCATTTCAAAATAAATTAATCTCAAAACAAACTTATTTTGAAATGCACAGCTGTGTGCTTTTGCTGTCTCTTGTTTTCCTAAGGAAATGAAGAAAACCCACAGAGAAACATTCCCATTCATAAGCTGAAACACTTCACCCTTTCAAGCTTAATTATCAACGTTACATAACCTTGATATTGTGCGTTAGACTCCCCACCCTTGTCCTGCTTCTGTCTGCTACTTGGTAACATCTGATACACAGTTGAAAACCTTCAAAATAGTCCACAGATAAGAGAAGCTGGAAACAAAATTGGGAGGAAAAGGAGGAAGGGTCCACTGAAAATTTGAAACTAAAGGCTGTGTCTAGAAGTAGCCTAAACAGAAAATAAAAGTTGATTCCGTCAAATAACTAATAAAAAACATTAAGTAGGAAATCCCTGGGAACACTGATAAAAGTGATTATCTAGAGTCTCTCGGATGTTCCTAAACAGACAGGCATTACTAAAATCAGCAAAATTTCTGTTTTAAGTCAAAACGTGTTGCTACTGGGATTCCAGTTCATGCGTGCAAGGATTGACACCCAAATGAAGGTGTGCACGCATGTCTCCGCAGGCAGGGCAGAGCTACAAACCCACTGACTAGAGAATATGCTTTATCTCTGTCTTCTTGGGGTGCCTTAAAGACATACATACATGCATACATACATACATACATACATACATACATACATACATACGTATATATCCAATAAAACATTGGCTTCCAAGGAGATCTACTGAATCAGTTAAATTCAAAGCAAAGAGCTCAACTCAGAAAGTTATAGCAACTGGTTTTTGTGATTCCCAAGAGGAAATTGTGATAGATTTTCTTGAAGAACACAGGAGAAGCATGTGAAGCAGAATATATTATGAAGAAGTTTCAATGAAACTGAAAACTGCAGTGGTAACACATTAGGCCAGCACTTGGTGCTGAGTGTGGTTTTTCTCTAATTCCTGACAATGCACCTGATCGTTCTTCAAGGGTAGCAAGACTGTCCTGTGAGAGTTTTACCATATTCACTTTCCCATTCTGACATACCCCTTCAGACTTCTCTTTATTTTCAAAATTCAATATTTAAAAGGAAAAGAATTTGAGTCCCATGAAGATGCCCAAATGTGTCATGTGACACGGTGTAAATTGGAGAGCATAGAGTTCTTTAGGGAAGGTTTAAAGAACGAGTGAGAGAGAGGTAGAAACACCACTGTCAGGAGTGTGTAGACCTAAATGGAGGATATGTGGAATGCAATCGTGTCACATTTGAGCAGGCTCTCTCCTTTAAAATGTTTGCTTAATTTTACTGACTCCTTTCTTCTCAGATAGTTTTGCAGAAAAGTAACTCTTGGAACCGGCCAGGGCTGGTTCTGTTCTAAAAGCTACCTTATAATGTATTCCCTTTGGGAACTCCTCCAGTCAGTCATGCTAAGGAACTCATTCTGAACATGGACTGCATGGTTACTGCACACACAGCCTGATCCACCTCCAAATGCATAAACATGAAATTCCAAAGATATTTTGTGAATATGTATAGTTTCTCTTATACTCCACCTATAAAAATGTAAATTTCCAGCTACTTGTAAGTCAGATCTAAGGAGCTGTGCTCCTGGATTCTTGCTCCGTGCTTTGCAATAAAGCTACTTTCTCTTTTTCAAAGACCGTGATCCAAAGACTTGATCTCTGTGCACACAAGTCTTTCAGTTCATTGGCACGCTGAAACACTAATATTTAACATAAGTTCTACATAACTGTGATAGTGAGATAATAGTATGATGTCTAAAATGTAGGGGTGGAATCCAACCTGATGCTGTCGCTTTGGGCGTGTGGCCTTCTATAAGGAGAACCTTGGGCACTTCCCCCTCTTTCTGCCACTTTGCCTTCCAGCCTGATAAGACTGCAACTGAACCTGAAAGTTGCCATAGCCCTGCCATGTTTCTGCCAGCCTTGGACTCTACGCCTGCTGGCCTGTGGTGCCCCTGTATTCTCTCTCATTGCATGTGGCTGCACGAGTCTACAGACGGACTTATGCACTAGTTGGATTGGTTGGGGTGCTTTCTGGATATGTAATTACTTCTTCACATAAAGCTTTATCTTTCACATATATGAGTGTCACTGGATTTGTTTCTCTAGACACCTGGCCTAACATAATAGCTCTGAAAGTTTTAGAATAAGTCAGAAGTGTATCTATTTGAAGTAGAATCACCACTTATTTTTTAAATGGTTTTGTTTCTATACCACCGTCTAATGGTTTGCACATAAGAACCCTGTACTAGCTGCCAGTGAGACCAGTGTGGTCACAATTTCAGTAGGTGGAAAGACCAATGCAAGTTTCCTGTTTCCCTCAGAATTTAGTAAAATTAAGTCTCTCCATTTTATCATCGGGAGAAAATATAATCAAATGCATCACTGGAGACACATGGCTATATAGCCAAACACTCTCTAACCAGTTTCTCCAAGTAAAGATCTCAACAAAGCAGAGAAGAATTGCTCATCTCAGTTCAGACATCAGACATCAGCACCAGACATAGTCTGGCTTGTCAGCTGACAGGCCGGGCAACCCCGCTCCAATCGCTCTTGTCCTGATATTGGGGGATGGAGAGGTGAGCGGACTCCTCACTGCCCACATCTGCCTGCGCCTGGAGACTTGATCTCATCTCATAGAGGGCACTGGCACCCCTCCCCCAACAAATTGGGCTTGGTATTGAGCCCATACTGGGAGAGAATAAATCGGATTCAAGGGCAAGAGGGAAGGGCAAACTTAATTGAATCCACAAGGCAAAATTAGCATAAAAGAGCCTGAAGTTCAACTCCCTGCAGTCCAAGGGTTTACAAAGATGTAGCCCTATCCGAGAAGAATGATTTCAATTGAAGCGAGGCCATGTTCCGACATTCATCTCCAGTGAAAATGCGTTTTTGTGAGGTGGGCAGAGCTTCCTGGACCAGGTCTTTCTTCTCCCTCATGACCGTCATTAGCTCTCAGCCCCAGGAAACTGCAAAGCTGGTCCCAAGACTGGGACCTTGATGGGAAATAGTAGCCAGTTTCTGTTTGTCAGTATTTCCAGCTTGAAATAACTACAGTCAAATGACCCGGCCACCTTCGAATCCCTAACAAGAGCAACGAGTGCACAAAGACTATGTATTATTCACTCTAATACCATCTGACAAAAAACCAGATACCATAAAATAAAATCATGTCTCAGAAAAAAGCAAGCAACTTTACTGCACATAGGAAAACAAAGAGGATGGACAAATAAATGCCCTACGCACAGAATGAGACCTAGGAGTATTTTCAGAAGAATAAATGGTATTTGAACTTCCCATGAGGAAGTGCAGAATGATGATGGCTAAAGGAAAATTCCAGTAGAGCTCCAGAAATAAAAACTAAAAGAGAGAGAAGACAGAAGAAAGTAAAATAAAAACCTACAAGAATAATCTTACTCAAAAAATGAAAAACAAGGAATAATTCAACAACCCCAATTAGAAATCCAGACTATGAACATTAAGATTTTAGAATTAGCTAATTCTGAAAGAACAAAAGGGTAGAGGTAATAGAAGTACAAATCAGTGAGCTAAAAAATAAAACATTTAAGACCAAACTAAAAGAAAAACAATCTATTAAAAAAAGAAGAAGAAAACAAGCAACAACAAAAAATGCTGAGGGAGACAGAGACTATGGTTTCCAGAAAACAAGTGTGGAAGCGTCTCCTCAGCGACTTCTGGGAGAGGTTCCCAGCAGAGGAAGAGCTGGTACATCCAGTCCGTCCCAGGAAATTCAACTGAAAGCTCAGTTTCTTAAAGTGAGAGGACAGCAATGTCTACTGACAGCCTCAGACTCACTTCACCACAGACCAGAGGCACAGCTGCTTTTGTGAGCCCAATCCTCCCCAGGACGGCTGATTTTTCTGGAGCCTTGAGGCAACCCAAGCAGGCAAACGTCTTGCTCGATAGCTTTCCGGAGTTTCATTGGACAGTAGGAAGCATTGGCAGCTGGGTGCAGATGTTCTCAGGACCCCAGATAAACTTTTGGTCATTTTCCCTTCCTCCTTATTTCCTGCTTGGTTCCACATTGCCACCCCCTCCCCACATGCCCCAGCTGTCCCCACCCCCAGCACATCTGTGTACACGTAACACTACCAAAGGGGCAAGAATCACCACCCATAGAAGGTTTTATTTCTTATTTAATTTTATTTATTTATAGGTTTTACTTTTGTCCCATTATGAAACTTTCATTATTTTTTTCCTAAATCTGTTGCACTTGCTCTTCCAGGGCAACACAATCTCCAGGGAAATCACATGCCCTTAGGAAAAAGCAGCAGGCCTATAGATTTGGGAACACCCACTCAAATAAAGGATTTTTCTTTTTTCCTCTGAGCACACAGACCAGCCAAATTTCATACTGCCACCGCAATAGAACCCTGGCGCCTCCACCCAACCCACAACTCAGTCTTTTATCGCTTTGTTCTCCATCTCTTCTCTGCACAGCCACACGTCTGTCCTTCTTTTTCTCCTACTCCACTTCTCTATTTTTAAACCTCCCTCCTTTTTTCTTTCCTTCCTCTTTTCTTTTTCTAATTTCTTCTTTCATTATGCTTTTTCTTATAAATGTACATAAATCCTCTTCTTCTGATCAGAATATTTGTTTATTCATTTCTCCTGCTCCACCTCCTTTATCTTCTCTTATTTATCATGAAATATATTAATTATATTTCCATGAAATATATTAATTCTGATTATGTCTCTTAAAATACAGTTTCTCCTTATTTCTACAAAATTGTTGGTTGATTTAGACAACTAATATTATTATATTATTTTTATTCTCCCATTTCCCTACACACCCCATGTACTCATCTTTCTCCCCTTTTTTCTATTTTACCATTGTTTGTTTTTCTACTCCTATTAAAACTCTCACACATAACTAAAGAGGGCAAGTTAACCCAAAAGATCCAGGAGCTTGCACACCACTAATAGCCGGAGGAAACAGGAGCCAACTACAGTGAATACAAAAAAAATCCAAAACAAACAGAGCAACCAAAATCACCCCAAACCAATGGAGATCTCTTTAAGAAATGTGGGGAGCACTAATGAGAACAGTGGAGAAAAATGAAAAACTAGAATCCTTAAACAAAACAGAGTCCCAGAGGATAAGCAGTGAGGGGGAAAGAATAAGAAACATAGATAAACATGCTGACTAGAGTAGAAAAGGAAAATAGAATCAGTGAGCTCCAGACAGTCACTCTGACAACAAATGAAAAGAAAAACAAGCAATACAATACATTTTAAAAGGTGACATAATCAGAAGACAGCCTGAAAATGATGTGGGACACTATAAACAGAAACAAACTATGTCTAATGAAGATTTCAGAACAAGAAGAAACAACATCAACAAAACTACAGAAGAAAAGTACAAGAAACTATGGGAAAATTTTCCCCACTGTCAAAAGGAAGGAGAAAATAACCATTCAAGAAACTGAGAGAACCCTGAACAGGATAGACGTAGAGCAAAAAGAAAGAAAGAAATCACAACATATCATAGCTAAACTTTACAATTTCAAGAAAAAACAATCCTGAGGGCAGCTAGAGAAAAAAGAAGAGTAACCTACAAAGGAAAACCATTAAGGATAACTCAGACTTCTCAGCAGAAATTATGTAGGCAAGAAGGCAATAGTGATATATATGAAATTTCAGAAGAAAAAAATTCCCAACCAAGAATCCTATTTCAGCAAAAATATCCCTTGAATATCAGTTGAGAAATAAAGGTACTTCCAAACAAGGAAAAACTAAAGGAATATGTAAAATCAAGGAAAAGCTAAAGGAATATATAAAATCAAGGTCAAAGAAAAAATATTAACCCAATCACTACACAAACCTGAGACAGCACACAAACCTGAGAGTACCAGACAGTACAATAACACACAAACCTGAGAGACCAGACAATAAAACAATACCCAGAAACCAATACAATGAAAGTAACAACACATAAATAGAGGAGGAACAAAGATACCAATAAAATAACAAACAGCAAGGGAAAAAAAGGGGTGGGGGTGGGGGACCAAACACAAACACAGCAAAGTAACAGTAACAAACCCACGCATGTCATAATGACACTGCATGCCAATGTGATAAATGCACCAATCAAAAGAGGCAGACTCAATTAGGAAAAAAGAATCATCTATATACTGCCTATAGGAAACATACCTTAAACTCAAAGACAAAGATAGACTGAAAATCAAGGGATGGTGCAAATCATTTCAATGTTAGCCATGCAAAGATGTGTGGCAATATTAATCACTGATAACATAGATTTCAAGTTGAACAATATAATGAAAGATAAGAATGGACACTACATAGCGATTTAAGGATCAATACAACACCAACATATAACCTTAAAGAACATATATACACACAATATAAGATCCTTAAAATACATCAATTAAATGCACACAGAGTTAAAAACAGAAAAACAGCTTCATAATGATAGTAAAGACTTTACCACACCACTATTGAGGAAAGACGGAGCCTCGGGGGGAAAAATTCAAGGAAAAAACACAATAGCTAAACAACACAATCAGCCACCTTGACCTCCTAGACATACAGAGGACTGTGCCCAACAGTGAACACGTGCATACTTTAGAGTAGATCACATATTAGGCCATGAAACAAACTTCAACAAATTCAATAAAATTGAGATCATACAATGCAATTACTCGGTTCAAAATGCTATAAAACTGAAAATAAACAGTAGAAAAGCAGGAACAAATAGGCAAACACATGGAGACTGGACAACATATTACTAAAAACTGACTGGGCAACTAAGTGAACAGGGCTTTACCTCAAACACACCTGTAGGTCTTGGATGTAAGGCTGAAACTCCCCAGTGTGATGAGAAGGAGATGGCTGCTATCCCAAGAGTATATATAGAACTGGTGAATGTTGAACTTTGATGCAGACCTCTTGCATTTAGGATGCTCAATGAATTTAAAAAACAAAAACAAACAAACAACAATCCGTTGTCATCTAGCCAACGCTGACTCATCATGACCCCTGTGGGTTTATAAGACTGTAACTCTTTCCAGGAGTAGAAAGCCCAGTCTTTCTCCTACAGACCTGCTGATAGTTTTGAACTGCTGGCCATGTGAATCTCAGCTAATATACCACCAGGGCTCCTATGCTTAATAAATGTTGGCCTGGAATTAACCATGTGTACACTGTTTTAATGTCCTCCTTGCTTTATTATGACCTGGATTCATTTGGTAGGTGCAGCCCTGCTGTTGCAAATGACTATTGAAAGTTTTACCCTATCACCACTTTCCACTGTTTGTACAAATAGTGTCTAGTCACTTAGGAGTTTCAACTGTACAAGTCAATAATTCATGTATTGCATTTCATAGCTGGCCTCTACTCATATTTCCTTTTCTCCGTAGTGTTTTAAATTCTGTACCATTCGCTAAATTAATGACACATCAATAGAACTACCTTATGCATCAAGGGGATGATTTATAATGTTGTTTATCATAAAATGTCTCTAAAATGAGCCAGAAATATAAAGAAACTATTGATATGGATGGATTTGGGGCTCACACTTAATTTTAGCCCTAATCGAAGAATAATTAGTTCTTATGACATGACCTTACTAGGTACTCATCCTTATGAAAAGATAATTGACGGTATGGGAGGTATAGCAAAGTGTAATGAAGAAACCAGATGTTATACACACCTATCAAAAATAATAGAATCTGGGGTCTTGAGACACTTGTCATAAAACAAGCAGCCATCTAAGTGCGGCATCAATAATTCTACACGGAGAAAGCTTGTGTGATCCAAGGATTGTAAATAAGAAAATCCAAATCTAACGGACGGAACAATATCAGAGCCTGAATTGTAAATGCCTGGTGTGCAGAAAGCTACGGACGACAACCTGTGACATGCAGATGACACAACCTCGCTTACAGCAAGTGAGGAAGACAAACCATTTGCTGTTGAGGATCAAGGATTGTAGCCTTCAGCTTGGATTACAACTCAATGTAACGAACACCAAAATCCTAACCACTGGATCAATAGTTAACATCATAATGTGAAAAGATCGAAGTTGTCAAGGATTTTTGTCTTGCTTGGGTCCACAATGAGCACTCATGGAAGCAGCAGTCAAGAGATCAAACACATTGCATGGGTAAATCTACTGCACAAACCCTCTTTCACATGTTGAAAAACAAGGATGTTATTTTAAGGACTACGGTATGCCAGAATCAACCCACAATATTTTCAATTGCCTCATATGCATGTGAAAGTTGGACATCAAATAAGAAAGGCTGCAAAAAAAAATATCAGTGCTTTGGATCATGATGTGGGTGAGGAATATTGAAAATACCACGGACTGCCGAAAGAACCAGCCGATCTGTCTTGGAGGAAGTGCACACTTCTCCTTAGAGGCTGGATACTCCTTAGGGGTGCATAGTTTGATCTTGTTGTCTGGAGAGACCAGTCCCTGGTGAATGAAATCAGGCTTGATACAGTCAAGGGGCAGCAAAAAAGGAGGAAGGCCCTCAGCAAGATGCATTGACTCAGTGACAGCAACAATGGGCCCAAAGATAAAAACAATTTGGAGGTGATACAGGACCGAGTGTTGCTTCATTCCATTGCCCGTGGGTCCCTTCATTCCATTGCCCGTGGGTCCCTAGGAGTCCGAACAAACTGGATGGCTGGTACAACCATAACATTTAAACAAAAGCATTAAGGATTTTGTGGTGCTCATGGGTTAGCAATCCAAACCTGACTGCTCTGTGCATCTCTGTGTCAAGGCTCCTCACAGTTAAGTTGCATTCAAGCGCAATGGGGGAAGGATGGGCTTTCAAACTCACTCACGCGGCTCTTGGCAGGACTCCGTTTCTCACAGGTCTTCCCGGCTGTTGGTCAGAGGCTTCCCTCAGTTCCTTGCCATCTGAGCCTCTCCATAGGGTAGGTCATGGCATCTGGCTGCCCTCAGAGCAAGTAAGCAAGAGAGAGAAGACATCCAAGAGGGAAGCCACTGCCTGTTTTTAGCCTGCTTTCAGAAGTTACATCACTTCTGCCACATTCTGTTTGCTACGCGTGTCACCACGCTCAGCCTGTACTCTAGGAGAGAGGGAACACCCGAATCATAAATACCAAGATGTGGGGATCATCAAAAGCCATCTTAAGGGCTGCTCACTGCAGCCCTGTTTACATGTCTAAACAGAACACAAAATCAAAGAGGTTTGTATCTGAAAAATAATTATGCAAAACACAAACTATTCTTAAAATACTAAGGTGATTTAAAACAATTGTGACTTCTTTGAGATCATTGGCCACAAGACAAAAAGGTTATATACATAGTCTAAAATAAAGTACCCTCCTTCTAGTGAGTATATTAATTACCCAAAATTAAGCACCACCATGAAGAATAACTTTGAAAACCTATTTCTAATGATTCAGAAACCCTCCTCTTGGCTTCAGAGACCACCCTCACCCTCATCTCTCACCCAGTTAGGGTACCAGGTATCATGGATGAGAGTGTCTTGTGAAATTTCAAACTTACTTGGTGCAAATCCAATGCTTATTATAGCTAATAGCTTAAAAGAATAAAATTGAGCTCATGGCTTGAGAGAATAAAATACTTATCCAGTGAGTGTTAACATTGAGACAACCTTGAGGCAGAAACTCTCTAACTTTGTCACAGTACCACCTTGATGTAAACTGAACCCTGAAATGGTTGATGAATCCTCAGAATGGGAGAAGACTCACCAACATAAATTTGCCATATGAAAGTTGAGCTGCAGAAGCGTTTGGGAATCAACTGAACTTTGTCCACTTGAATTCAGGCTGTAATGTAAGTACCATGTTCTCTCATATCTATCAATCAATCTATCAATCTCTCATATCTATCAATCACATTAGGAAAAGTTCACAAAATCCCAGCAGTATTCAATTCTCATCTGTGTTTAATTATCTGAGAATCTAAACATGTTTGAAACATACAAGCTATTTTCCATGACCAACTGGTATTTTCCATGACCAACTGGTTCTAGTAAACATACACGACCAGAAGCTGTTCTGCTGTCTTAATTCTTGGCATTTTAATCTATCTGCCAAGGGAAAAGCACAACTCCAGAGAGCATACCACATGCTCTACAGAGTTTTACACGGCAGTGTCTTCATGGAGTACTTTTTTTACTCTAAAGATTTGACTTCTGAACTCATAAATAATGTCTTTCTAATGTTATAATTGGTTCTGATTTACTTTTATATAATATTCTCTCTCCATTTAAAAATATTTTCCCCAAATGTATCAAGAGTTTGTTTACTATAAATTGGACTCACCATTTGTAAAACAATCATGCTTCTAAGTGTTCATCCTTTTGAAATAATCCTTTATGAGGCATGGTGGTGTAGTTGGTTATAAGGGATGACCACAAGGTCAGCAGTTTGAAGCCATAGCCATTGGGCAGGAGCACAAAAAGGTTTTTTACTTCTGTAAAGATTTACAGTCTCAGAAACCAGAGGGGTAGTACTACCCTGTCCTATGGAGTCCCAGTGGGTCAGGATCAATTGATGGCAAAATGTTTGTTTTTTTGTGTTGATATTTAAGTACAAATTTATCTTTATTAACACATTAAAAATCATCTGATGATAACATAATTAAACAGCAGTTGGGAAATCATTAATAGTAAATGCACACTGAAATCTTCAAATATCTAGGTAATATGAATTATTTGTAATTTATTGTTAAACCACAGGCAATGAATCCCATCATCCTGATCATATAAAGGGTGTCCCAAGATTAAATCGTTCAGGGAGTAAACATCCTCATCATTCTCCTGCAGAGAGCATGGCAAGTTCGAACTACTGACTTTTCAGTGAAGGGCTCCTAGTCTATTACTACGTGGATAGTAAGAATGTGATCAAAGAAATATCTGACTAAAATAATGGGAAATTATATAGTAAAACCTCTAACAAATTTGGAATCATTGAGGCGAGTTTATGTGAAGTGCTGAATCTTTTCAAACAACAAATGAATAAAATATACATCGATTTAGCTTTCTCATTTAATGCATCAGAATATGTTAGTTTAGAATCTACCTCTTAGATTTTTAAAAGAAAGTACAATCAGTCTTACTTCAGACAAATCTTTTTATTTTGTCAGAAGATGGTATGTCCTGTCTTTTTAAGTCCCACATAGTCTTAGATACTAACAACAAATCCTGTGAAACCCTTCTCAGTTTCTTTGCCCTTTGGGATCTTATAGAGCAGTAAAGGATAGAATAAAGAAATAATTGCAATGTAGGTAGATAATATTATATTCAAAAATATACAAAAGGATAGTTTAGAAAGAAATTGTGGTATCGGATATTGTTCTGTTTTGTTTTGTGTTAATGAAAATTTATATATTATAAGCAACCACTAAAACTGGTAAGTTATGCCAATACCAGAGTTGAAATATCATTTTCAAATACTCATCAAAATGAATAACCTTTAAATCAACTGCCACTCTACACTCTCTGAAAGGTCCAGGTCATGTGACTTTTTAAGCTAGGGCACAGGTTGCAGAATATTGAGACAGGGAAATAAATAAAAAATTAACTACCGGTCTTAACAAAGTATGTTTGTACAATTAAGTTGACTCCTGGGTCTAAATATTCTTAATAAGAATAATAATTTCTTATTATATAAATTTATAATATTATATAAAACTAATTGCTATATGTTGAGACACTGGCTATTAAAACAATATTCTGGGTAATTATTTCTTAATGCACAAATTTTGCAGTGAGTGTGACTAAAAGGAAAAGTGAAGAGCACATCATTTTTGCATTATTTGATTTCAAACCTCCTGAGCTCCCAAAGTATATTTCTTACAAATCATGAAATATTAGCCTATCCTCGCTCCAATCTAACTTCTGACCCACATATTTGGAACTTGCACACCTCTACAACTGTGTGCCATATAAACCAAATACATTTAGGCAATAATCACTGAAAGAATGTTAATAACAAAAGATGAAGTTACGAAAAATGATCTTAACCTCCCAACCAATTCCACACAGAGATTTGCCTTAACCCCCCATCTTTATAATGACACCTTCCACAGCGACTCCAACCCACTCTCTTTTATACTTGATAGCACATATCTAACCTCAGAACGATACTTTGGGGAAAAATGTAGCAAAACTGGCTGAGCTCACATCTTGTACAGAAAACCATATGAAATAAGGTCAATACACTGATATTTATAAACATGGGATCACACACAAGGACATTCTCTGATTTCTCTTTTGTGAGATAAAGGAGGCAGATGTTAACCAGGGTGACTGAGAGCATTTCTTTGCCCAGTCTTTTTTTTTCAATCATTTAATTGGGAGGGACCTCTTACAGATATCATAACATTCCATTGTTCAATCACATCAAGCAGTGTTGTACAATTGCTAATACAATCAGTTTCAAACATTTTCTTTCTTCTTAAACTCCTTGATATCCCCTTCCCTTTATTTCCTCCCTCCCCAATTTACTCCCCAGGAACCATTAATATTATTATTTTTCCTATAAAGTTCTTTTTCCATATCCTTTTTTTAGTAGGAGAGCTCCTTGCCCAGTCTTATTCCTTCTTGAGTTCCCTGGGTGGATGATGTTATGTGGTCAGTGTTCCTTCAAGAGTATGCAATGTTGTTGACCTCTTTTATGGTCTAGGGATTGTTGGCCCAGTGTTATGTTCAATCCTTTTGATATACATCTGTATTAGTCTAGGTACTTTAGAGAAACAAATCCACAGCAACTCATGTATAAGAGAGTTTTATGTAAAGAAACTGTGCATCATGAAAACATCCCAACCCAATGCTGCCCAAGCCCACAAGTCCAACATGAACCCATTAACCCAACACCAGTCTACAAAGTCCTCCACCTCACAAAACAGAGGCAATGATGCTGACTGCAGGAGGAAAGCTGAGTCAGTGAACGAATAAGAATTTCAGCACTAGCAGGGGTCTCCACATGGCTGCTCCAGCACCCAGGGCTGCATCGGGATAGGTCCATGTGGCTTCTCCTTGGGGATGTCTTGTAGGAAGTCAATCTTGCAAGCTGAAGCAGGGAACTGCTAAGGCAGCTCACCACCCATTTTTCCCTCTGCCTTTCAATTAGCTCCTCATGTGTTTATTGGCCAGGTTGGCACAATTAACTAACTGAACATCATATATGGTATGTGTCTGCTCTGTTGATATTAAGCGTAGTAGTGGGTGTTTTTATGAGCAGAAGTAGAAGAAGCATGCAGTAGAACAGATATCTTTTGAGAATTTCTTACTAGAAAGTTCTCAGCTGATCTCCATTTGGACAGGATCATGTACATCTTATGCAAAGTCATTGAACTTCCTCAGTTGCTATTTAATACATTCATGACCCATTACAGGTTAGTTACATTTTGTAGAATGTATCCTCAAGCTTTACAGAATCAAAATAGCATTGATATGAAGTAGGACAAGGTTAAACTTACAGGCTCTAGAATCAACCTTGTCCGACTAAAGAAATGAAAAGGCATAATGTATTAGGTACTCTGCTTCACAAGGCCTCTTTGGAATATTGAAAAGCAAGGATGATACTCTGAGGACTAAGGTGCACCTGACCCGAGCCCTGATATTTTCAATTGCCCGTATGCGTGTGAAACCTGAACATTGAATAAGGAAGACCATATAAAATCAGCGCATTTGAATTGTGGTGCTTCAGAAGAATATTGAAAAGACCATGGACAAACAAACCAACCTATCTTGGAAGAACTACATCCAGCGTGCTCTTTAGAGGCAAGGATTGCAAATCTTACATACTTTGAGGTCATTGTCAGGAGAAACCAGTCCCTGGAGAAGGAAATCTCTCTTTATAAATTGCAGGGGCAGCAAAACAGAAAAAGGAAGACCCTCAAGGAGAAGGATTCATACAGAGGCTGCAACAAGGAGCCCCCACATAGGAACGACTGTGAGGCCAGTGCAGGACTAAGCGGTTTTTTGTTCTGTTGTTTACAGGGTCCCACTGGGTGGGAAAGGACTGGATGGCATCTCAGGACACCTACAACAACCAGATAATCTGTTTCCCTTACGAATAAGTGCCACAAGTATCTCACTACCTTACAGAGATGTTTAATAGATGAACAAAGGAATAAGAGTAGATTTTAATACAGAATGTTGGGCACCATCAAGCTAGTTCCAACTCATCGGGACCTCAGGTACAGTAGAGCAAATAGAGCACTCTTGTTGTTCTGTGTGAACCCATGTTTGCAGCCACCAACTGGCTCCATCTCATTGAGCATCTGCTTTTCCGATGGCCAAGCAAGATGTCTTATGGCATCGCTAAGAGAAAAAATCAACATGATGACGGTAGTTTTTTAATAAGGAATAAATAAGCCAAATGATAGTATGAGAGCTGAAAAAAAGTTCATAGAAAAGCGAAATTAAAAGATAATGAATTTTTTTCCATAAACTTTTTGCAGTTTCCTCATATATTCACTGATGAAATTCCTGTATCTTAAGGTGGTAAATCAAAACAAAGGAGACATTTGTCACAGATAAATAAGCAATGAGATGAAAGGACTGTAAGCCAGCAATCAAATAAGTTTTCTATTTTAACAATTATTATCCCTTCAAATCTAAAACCTATCATCACAGTTCAGTAATTTACCTGGAGAGATTGACTATAATTTGTTATCTGTCCTTTTTTGTACATTGGTAAGGTAAAAATTTAAACAAATAATATATCAGCAAACGAGGATAACTTCAATTCATCAAACATATGTGCTAGTATATAATTAATTTCACCAAAATAAGATATGAATAGCAGAAAAATGAGCAGAAGGGTTGAATGCACATGTTATACAAATCTGTGACATGAAAAAATGTCTAATGACACCAGATAATCGTGAAAAGGAAAATGTTGACAAAATTCCATCACACATGAGTCAGGAATCACCAATGAAGGAGTCATGATTTTGGTAAGAGGGTCTTCCACAGAACTAAAGTTGCCTTCCACATTAAACTTCAAGACATAACTAATAGCTGTATGCTTGTGTGTCAATACTCTCCTCTTCCATTATAGTCTTTAACAGGAATACACACAAATGCACACTCACAAAGATACACAAAAATGGGTACATTACCAAATACCTATATTTTCTAAGGCAACAAAGATGTAGATGTACACATAACCTAGACTCTGATAGCGTTGGTCCTACCTGTTGTCTATTCACCATGGACTCTCTTTCCATTGTCCATCTGTCTTCTCATTGAACCTAAAGCACCCTTTAACTTTTCCCTCTAAAGCCACAGGTTCTAATCCCCCAGATGCTACCATCACCTCTGCTACTCTTCTCCTCTTTTCATATTTTAAAACTTTTATCATTTTTTGGTGCTTCTCCAATCCTTCTTGAATTCCTTTTGAAAAGACTTAGAAACTTCTTCAGATATGTACTTTTCTCCCCATAGTATTTGTCTACCCTTTTACAGAGAAAATGTAGACATACTCCTTTATACATCTATCTATCTATCATCGATCTATGAGGGAGAGTGCACTGATGGCAGTGTCTGGCAAACTTGCACTGCTAACCACAGGTTGTTAGTTCAAACCCACTAATAGCTCCAAGAGAAAAACATCTCTATCTTTAAGTACAATGCGATAGAATAATATCTGTGATAGAATAATATCTACCCCTCTGCAAGGAACTCTAATCAATACAACAAGTTTTCAAATTTATCCACAATCTAGTAAAGCTAATAATGAAAAAAAATGAAGAATTTTTCCAATGTCTTCAGTCTGAAATTGATCAAACATGTAATCAAGGTGCATTAATAATTATTGGCAACTAGAATGCTAAGGTTAGAAACAGAGGAGATAACAATAATGCAAAATATGGCTTGGAGATAGAAACTAAGGTGGAGGTTACACAAGATCAATGACTTTTTTTATCACATGTGCCCTTTTCAACAGCACAAAAGGCAACTATATGCATGGACTTCTCAAGATGGAATACACAGGGGGTAAAAAACCCAAACTGACCATATCTGTGGGAAGAGAAGATGAAGAAGCTCAATATTAGCGGGAAAATGAGTCCAGGATCTGAAATCAGACGTTTACTGAAGAAATCAAGCAAACTATTCATTATAAGTTAATTTAATTCTATTTCAGCTATTTTGCTTCTTAAAACTTAAACTTTTACTTGTTGATATCTTGACTGGGGCTAAGACTAATGACTGGGCAAGACAACCTATCCACTCAATATTTTGCAAGTGAATTAATGGCCATGCCAATAAATAATCGTACTAAGTTCTTTAAGTTTAGGATTGAGAACCTCGGTGCATGCACCCTAGACCAGTTCTGGAAGAAGCACTAAATTAAGTAAAGTGAAAGGCTCACCTAAAAACTTTGTCCCAAAGTATTTTAACGTCTTGAACTGTATACAAATACAAACTCTGTGAGTTTAAACTTCAGAAAGAACCTTCCAAGTTGAGCCTCATGTAGAATGAGGTTCAGTTACTTGCTCCATGAGAATCCCTTTTGATTGTGGTTGTAAAAATACTTCATTGTAATTTATTCAATGATTGTCATGTAATCAATTGTTCATATCAAAAATACAATAAGCTAATATGAGATTTCCTATAATTTATAGTACATGAACATTTACATTCCCAACCTCGATATGCCTTGTTGTTCTCTGAGGCCTCGATATCCAAGACAAGAAAAAATACCTTCTTAAAATACTTTCTGAACATGGTGCTTTAGCTTCCGATAACAGGAACTCTTAGGCTCTGATAATAGTAGTAAATATCAATATCTATTAACTCTAGAAAAATAAAAACATGCCTTAAGTGCCAAAAAGTATTTAGAATGTCTTTCCAAATTATGTAATAATAATGCTAAACAAAGCGTTATAATTTAAAACGGGTAGTCATTGTCGTGTCTTATTTCTGAATAACAAGATGCTGGATTTCACATTTAAAGTAGGGTATTAGTCAGAGGTTTATGAGGCATGTATGAAAACCAGGAACTACTGATTTAGGGTCTACTCACCTCTGTGATAGATAAATTTCATACAGCTAGAGCAGAATGTTTAAGTAAGTTATTTTTGAATGAGCCTTTTATGACCAATGCAGTTCCATGCCTCAGGCTGCAAGCTCCTATAACTTGGGCTGAAGGATGTCTAGATTCTGCTGGGAAAAAAGTCCGAGATCAATTGTGTTAAGAGAAACCTTGCTCTACATGTATATTCTGGCTTGCTTTTAGAGGTTCCTTTGTAAAATACAGTGCCTAAGGGTGCAGGCAAGGAGCAACTTCTAGTATTTCTCTGGTCAATTCAAAACAAACAACCGAAAATGTAATAAAATACCAATAACAGTCTTACAAGCATAGAGAGGCTTGTTCCATCTTCTGTCAGTCATTTAAACTTTTCCAACTGTGTTTAGTATTTGTCCTTTATTATTTATTGATTTAAAAACAAAGCTTTCCTTTGTACTTTATCTCCTGGCTGTACAAAAATTAAATCTCTGAAATAATATCCACCTAGTATGTCGCCATTTCTAAAACATTCTTTATTTTTAAAGTTTTCTTGGTACATAATGCAAACATCATACAATTCAATTGTTCAATCATTCAATCATATCAAGGAAAATTGTACAATTATTACCACATCAATTTTAGAGCACCCCACCCCCGCCAAGAGTTGTCCAATTAAAATTTGTTTTCTAATGCTCCCTGCCTATGCCCACCTTCATTATTTACTCCCAAACCCCCTTTCCCTCCCTATCACTCACCCCCACCTCTGTAGTCCCTACATCCCCTTGTATCCGTTACTATCATTATGTGTCCCCTCCTCCTGTGCATCACAGCTGGGAGACCCAACAGAAAACAATAAAAAACAAAATTGCACTACGGTGGTCAGGATAAAATCATATGTGTATGCTTTCTATATTTTACTTCCCCACTGCGATCTCCCATGAACATGGGTCCCACTTTCATTTCCTATTCCTTTTGTCGGCTTTTTTTTTTCTAAAGCATCTAGTGGGTTAAGAATTGGGCTGATAACCTTAAGGTTGGAAGTTCAAGCCTACCAGCCACGCTGAGAAAGATGAAGCTGCCTGCTTCTGTAAAGATTTATAGTCTGGAAAACACTCGGCAACAGTTCTGTTCTATCCTGTAGGGTCACTGTGAGTCAGAATCAGTTCAACAGCTGTGGGTTCATGTTCTGTAAAAGTTGCCAATTTGACTTATAGATTGCCTGTTTCCCCCTTTGGTGATATAAATCACCCCTATGGTAACCGTGTGTGTGTTTTCACTGCTCTATACCCAGAAATTAAGCAGTGATCGTTACAGATGCTCTGCAGACTTGGTTTCTGGCTACGGAGCACTGTTATTCGTAGCACGAGTCAGCTAGGAATGTAAGCTAGAAGACAGCACGCGGTGCATGTGTGATCTCTAGAAAGCTTCATCCTTGATTCTAGATTTATAATTAACCTCAGTATTTCTTTTAATAGGCTGCTTATCTTTTAATAGGAGCTTTGGTGGCATAGTAAGCTACGCACTGAACTACTAATCTCAAGGTCACCTTTCGAACATACCAGCCCCTCCACAGGGGAAACCTTGATAACCTACTTCCTGTGCCACCCAGGCACTGGGGTGCGCTCCTCACTTCCCTAATTGGCTTTCCTGTCTCATTGCCCCCCGCCCCTCCCATATAGCCTCCAATTACCTTAATCGTTATTTTCCTCCCACGTCAAATTCCACTATCCTCTGCATTTATAGCAGATAGCATTAGGGACAGGGCCATCAGTGTAAACAAATATATCATTAACCTTTTGTTTTTTTTTGTTTTTTTACATTTATTTATTTATTT
>NW_022107431.1:45627405-45640661 GCF_000313985.2 Echinops telfairi | reverse complement strand
CCCTCAATGCAAGAATACTTTCTTCTATTAAATTGGCATTCTATGATGCTCACCTTCCCGACACAACTGCTGAAGACAAAGCGGGTGAATAAGCAAATGTGGTGAAGAAAGCTGATGGTGCCCGGCTATCAAAAGATATCATTAACCTTTTGAACGGACTGTTTTGTAAGCGTTTTTTGACCAGCTGCTAGATAATGCAAACTAACCTTGGATTCGTTTTTTTTGTTGTTGTTTTTTTTAATATCATGACTGGTCTTCAAATAAAATCTTCTACTTAGATTTGGAGATCTTGGGAATTCTGATCTATAATGACCAACTTGTCTGAGGTTCCCCAGTATTGTCTCAATCTTAACACTGCAAGTCCCTTATCCAGGGAAACCCTGGGCCTAGGTAAACTGAGGCAGTCAGCCTAACAAGACCTCAATGTATAAACAAGGTTTCTCTACCTGGAAATACGTCCTTGGGCTTAGAGCTCTAACATTGTCACAGCTTGTCTTCTCCTTTGCCTCTTCATCTGTTGAAGTCACAGAATTTTGCACAGTAGTTATGAGGACAGTGGCAATGCTAGGTTCTGAGAGTGACCAGTGGAGAGTAAGAGCGAGGTGTGCACCAGCTGTCAGTATAGCACCCCTGGAAGTTGGGAGCCTCTATTTTGATAAGTTATCTTGGATGTTCACTCAGGTTAATCCTTTCCAGTTGGCAATGCAACCCACACATGAGACAATGAGTTCCTAAAATTGATGATTTAAATGCCACTTTATAGTGAACAAACCAACTTTATTGATAATACAACCTAGTGCATACTATGGGATATTCTCTCCATGGGAAAAAAACAAACTTTTGTCAGTCTGTCTCAGAGGTGGATGAAAATGTATTACTTGTTAAGTAGATTCCCTAAGCGTCATAAGAAGGAATCATCAGCTATAATACATAACCAACCAGGGGAGAATCATGTCAGCATAGAATTCAACTCAAAAGGAATTTGTTATCTTATGATAACTTTCTTAGACATCGTCTGTACTAAATAAAGTGTTGAATTTTAAAGGCTTGTTCCAGCTCGAATTCCACCATGCATTAAATATGAGAAACTGAGCAATCATTAAACATTATTATGGTGATCAATAACCAAGGAACCATACAAACTAACCTGCTCACCTCCTCGGGCTTGTTGTAGAAACACTTAGATAATGACCTTGGAAAGATTTCTTACTGATACAAAATACTGTCTTTGTATCAATTGAATTTAGTGATGAGGCCTTAATCTAAAGGCGGAAAAGCTGAATTATAGTAGCTCAAGAAGAGTTTAAGACCGCAGGGGCCTTAGTTTTGTAGCTGTAAGTTAACTATAAGTAGTTAACAAAGCATGAACTAGATATGTCCTTTGAAACTCAACCAAAGCTAAGTGGTCTTAAGTGCTGAGACACCAAATGAAGGCATCTGGGACGCTGTAAATTAAAAAACAAATTAAATGGTTTACTCTGGGTCACATTATAAAATGTGTTTGGTTTATTCTCTTCCTACCGCCTTCCAGTGAAAAATTAAGGAACCCCACAAAATTGAGAGTGAGTCTGTTTTAAACCATTCATTCCTTGAACTATATGTTCTTTGGTTGAACTGTATAAAAAGCATGGTATCTCAGACCTTAAGGGTTAGAGGTCTGCAAGTAGAAGCTAGATGGTCCTTGGGGAAAAATCATAATTTTTCTAGGTCCCATTGTCTTTCTTTGTTAAATGAGAAGTTAGTGTTATTTTGTTTGTGTGTGTGTGTGTGCGTGTGTGTATGGTTTTTGTTTGTGTGTGTGTGTGTGTGTATGGTTTGTGTGTGTGTGTGTGTGTGTGTGTGTATGGTTTTATACTATGTCTTATGCTGTATCCATAGGGGAAAATCTACCTGAGTGAAATTAAATTAGAAAAAGCAGGCTATGGTAAATAATGCATATGTTATAAAGATTTTCTGTCTTCTTTAATGAACTAGATATCACAGTGACCCTATAGCAGAGGATGAACTTTGTAATTAGGTTTTCCAGGCTACATTTTTTACTCTTTGTTGAAAATAACATTTTCCACAGCATAAGTAGCAACTACATACATAGATCTCAAAAGATAGAATACACAGGAATCAGATCCTGCAAAGAAAGAAATGAGAGGGAAGCTCAATATCATTAGCCAGTACAAGTTCAGGTGATGACTGCAGAACAGCCCATAAATTACTCATATTCAAATAGAAGCTTAAGAAAATTCAGAGACATCTAGAAGGACAGAGCCTTCACAGTCTGCACCAATACTCTATCACAGAGGTGTGTGAGAACAGATACAGATAGAAACCCTGGAGCCCTGGCTCTCTGAGGAAATGAGAGATAAGTAAACTAAATACCACATGAGATGGGGGGGGTGCGGACACTGAACCTGGACCCAGGGAAGAAACAGGCCAGTGACCCCTCAGCTGCTCTGACCACAGGGCATTCTCCAGCTTCTCTCTAGCTGCGCAGATGCTCTTGGTGAAGAGAATGCAACCAACCCTCACCCTTCCACATCCAACAGCTGATCCCACGTTCCTGCCTACTGAGGATCAACAGAGAATAAAATAAACAAAATGAGAGAAAAACACAATGGGCATTGCCCATTGTTATCCTGGACCAGCACTGACATGAAAGGGCCAGGAACCTCCTTTACTCCCCATAATGCCCTAGCAACCAGAAAGGTAGCCAGCTTCCACCCTTTCATACCCAGTTACTAGCTGTTCTCCCATGCTACACTCCCAGAGCTGTAGAATACAGACTGAGAAAGGGCCAATCCTGAAGGACCTGCCACAAAAAATGACCTTGATAAACATATAGCAGTGGTTACTGGGGTGGGAGGGAGAGAAGTTGTTGATTATTCTGGCCTGGAAACATCTTTCTTTCTTGTTTCACCAAATAGAAACAGCTGCCTTGACACAACCCAGCCACCCTCATAGCTTTTATAGCTACACCTATTGAGCACTTGCCACGACCCCCTCCAGGACCACCTCATCGTCAAATACAACCACACCAGATAATGTCCTGGAAACAGCAGATACTTTCAGCACAGATGAAGAAATAAGACAGAGGGGCATGAACAAGTGACCAATCTACATAGCTCTAACACCTTCTTGAAGGGGACGGGGAAAGACGTTGGAACTACCAAAGAATTCAGAAGAATTGTATGTAGGTACATTCAATGGCTTGAGAGAAACTACAGACAGAAGTCAAGGGAGAAAAACAACTCCCCCCACACAAAAAAACTTCAGAAGATTTCAGGAAAGCACTATAAGTACAATCTGAAAAAAATAGTGAAAAATTAGAAACCATTTTAAACAGCAAATTAAAATTCAAAAGTTCAACATTAATGTTTAATAAATAGATAATTCACTGAAAGGGCAAAGCAGTAGAACTGAAGCAATGGAAGGTTGAGTAAACGAGCTTGAAGACAAATCTCTCAGTACCAACCTGCTAGAAGAACAATAAAAAGAAAAGAGCCAAAAAATCTGAAGGGAAGCCTAAAAAGTATGTGGAACACTCTCAAGAGAAATGACAAGACAAGATTTCTACAACAGGAAGAAACTCCAACATTTAAATATGGAGAAAATTGAGAGAGTTGTTGGTAGAAAAACATCCTTAGTATCAGAGAAGATCATCCTACAAGCAGCTGACAGAACCCCAAGCAGAATAAACCCCAAAAAGAAAATTATCACAATATGCCATAATAGGACTTTCCAAAATCATCAATAAGGAAAGAGTCCTGAGAGCAGATCAGGAAAGTCTTTTTGCCTACAGGAAAAAAATTTACCTACAAAGAGGAACCAATAAGACTGCATTCTGATATCACAGCATAGACCCCATCAAGTAGGCAATGGAATGACATATATAAAACTCTTAAAGAAAAAATAATCCCAACTGAGGATCATAGTCCCAGTAACATTTAATTATGAGGGTGAATTAAGGACATTTTCAGATAAACAGAAATTAAAGAAATTAAAAAAACATAAGGTCAACCACACAAAAATACTAAGGGGAGGGATGGAGGGGGGGAGGGGGTGAGGGAGGGGGAAATGAGCTGATGCCAGGGGCTCAAGTAGAAAGAAAATGTTTTGAGAAAGGTGATGACAACATATGTAAAGATGTGTCTGACAAATATATATATATATATGTATGGATTGTGATAAGAGATGTAAGAGCCCAATAAAATTAAATTAAATTTAAAAATACTAAGGGGAGTTATCTGAACAAAGAATCAGCAACAGAAGACATCAACTTGAAATTGAAATGAACAACATACCATCACCAAAGTCAAACTTACAGAAACATCCAAAGTAACAAACTTATGAGACAAGAATGAGTTAGTAGAGATAGCTGTTCACAGTGAACACAGTTCAAAGCAAATAGAGGCACCAGAGTCAGATCAAGTACAGTAGTAGTATAGATAGAGGCCATTCAGAAAAGAAGCCAAGTAGATTTCAAGAGAGAACAGAATGTTTTAAATTGGGCAAGAAATAAATAAGGTAACTTCAAAGAAACTGATTAAACCTCATCAAGGTAACAAAGAGGAAAATCACAAATATTTAGTAAACACTAAACCAAGAGCAAAAATGGCAAGAAAACAAATGAACTCAGTAGAAAATTATTACAAGAAACAAATAAACCAACAAAACCACCCCAGTCCTGCAGCAAAACAACGGCCATCAACTGATGCCTATCAATAATTAGCCTGAATGTAAATGAACTAAATACGCCAGCCAATAACAGAGTAAGGAAGCAAACCCCATCAATGTGCTGCTTAATAGAAACACACATTAGAAAGACACAAATAAGCTACAATCAAAGGTTGGAAAGAAAATATCAAGCTCAGGCAATTAAAAAAAAGAGCAAGAATGTCAATTGTGATAGTTACATTATTTCATATCAACTTGGTAAATAAGTATAGGCATGGAATTTAGCCTGCCAATCAGGTGACAGTCTGATGATGCCTCCTTGTGGGCGTGGCCTTCTCATGAGGGGTCTGAGCACTTCCAGTTGACAAGCCATGCAAACACTTGCTGAAACCTATGAGAGCCCCTCTCTGTTTTCACCTTCCTGTTGAAGAGACACCTTGAGCCACTCTGAGACCTTCAAGAGCCCTGGAGATGCTTCCCCCGCCACTGGATCCACAAGACTTAGTACCCAATAACCTGTGATCTTCCTGTATTTTGCATCATTGCATGAGCTGTGTGAGTGTGAAGAGGGATTTATGGACTAGTATCAGACTTATGAGCTAATATTAGATATATGGACTTGATCTGGACTGGGCTGGGATGTTTTCTTAATATACAATTACTCTTTCTTATGAGTGTCTCTAGATTTGTTTCTCCAGTCAACCTAGATTAACACAACAATATTAATTTCTAGTAAAATACATTCCAAAGCAAATCCCAGCATAAGAGGAAAAGAAGGTCATTAAGTAATTACAGGTAAAACTGAACAAGAGCACACAACCATAATAAATATTCAAGTATCAAATGAAAGACCTTCAAAGTACCTTGATCAAACTCTTACAGGGTCAAAGAAATAGGCAATTCTATAATAATATTGAACTTTAATACACCACCTTTGATGAAGGACAAAACTAGAAATAAAGGCAACACAGACACAGAAGAACTAAACAAAACAATTAACCAACTTATATATGCAGAACACATCATCCCTAAATAACAAAATATGTTATTTTCCAATGTACATACAACATTCTCCAGAATGGACCATATGTTATGCCACAAAGCAAGCCTTATTAAATTAAAAAATATAAAGATATCTCAGGTTGCAATGCTATAAAATTAAAAATCAAGTGTAATTACATAATCTGGCATCAATTTGTGGAGGGGTGGAGTCTAGCCTGTCAATCAGGTCACAGCTTGATGACCTCATTTGGAGGTACCACAGAGATAAACAGCTCGCTGGAGGCAGGACACACACACACTCCCTGCAAGACATTCCTGTTGAGCTATGCTAGACCCTGAAGCTGAAGGAGCCACATGGAAACCCCTGCCAGTGCTGAGATGCTTCCACTGCCACTGGATCCACAAGACTTTCCACCCACTGGCCTATGATCTTCCTGAATTCGGCATCATTGCATGTGTTGTACGAGTCTGAAGAGGAATTTATAGATTGGTATCAGACATTTGGGCTAATATTGGACTTATGCACTTGATCTGGACTGGGCTAGAATATTTTCTTAATGTACAATTGCTCTTTATATAAAGTCTTTCCTGTATACATGAACATCTATGAATTTGTTTCTTTAATGTACCATACTAACACATGAATAATAGGAAGATCAAGGAAAAAATTAAATACATAGAAATTGAACAACACCATGCTTAAAACCCACGGGGTAACTGAAAAAACAAAGAATGAAAAATTTTAAATCAATGAAACAAGTGAAAATGTATGTAATATATAAAAGCCTTTAGGTCAAAGCAAAAGCAAAGAGGGAGGGGGAATACACACATCAAAGTAAGAAAGAAACAAAATCAATACCTTTATCCAACATCTCCAACTGTTAGAAAGAGCAGCAAAAGAAACTTACAGTCACCAGAAGAAAAGAAATAATAAAATTTGGAGCAGAGATAAATGAATCAAAAAATGGGAAAAAATACAAAGAGCAAGACAAGAAGCTAGTTCTTTGCAAGAATTAGCAAAATTGACAAGCCACTGACATATCTAACATAGAAAAAGTAAAAGATGTAATATCACGATTAAGATATGAACTGGGTGATATCTCATAATGAAACCAAGCGAAATAAAAAAAAAATAAGAGTATTAGCAGAAGGATTGTACTCTAACAAATTGGAAAACCTAAAAGAAATGGGCAGATATTTAGAATAGCACTATACCTAAACTAACATACATCGATTGTATGTTTTATCCATTTCAAAGTGAAGATGCTAGTAAAATTCTTCAATTTCTTCATCACTTTTGTGGATGGTGCATAAATTTGAATAAGACGAGTGTGGCATCAGGATTGGAGGAAGGCTTACTAAGAACCTGCCGAATGCAAATAACACAACCTTGCTTGCTGAAAGTGAGGAGAAATTGAAGCAGGTGCCGATGGAGATTTAGGGCTGGAGTATGGATTACAACTCACCTTAAGGAAGAGAAAAAATCCTCCCAACTGGACCAGTAGGCAACATCATGATAAATGGACAAAAAGGTGAAGTTGTCAAGGATTTTGTCTTAGTTGAATTCACAATCAATGCTCATGGAAGCAGCAGTCAAGAGATCAAAAGATGTGCTGTATTAGGTAAAACTGCTACCCAAGACCTCTTCAGAGTATTGAAATGCAGGGATGTGACTTTGGAGACTGAGGTGTGCCTGACCCAAGCCATGATATTCTCTATTGCATCATATGCATGTGAAAGTTGGAAATTGAATAAGGAAGACAATAGAAAATAGATGCATTTCAACTGCGGTGTTGAAGAAGCATACGGAAAGTACCACCAACTGTTAAAAGAATGAACAGAACTGAAGTGGAAGAAGGCCAGAGTGCCCCTTCGAGGCAAGAATGGCAAGACTTCATTTTAGATACTTTGGACATGTGGTCAGGAGAGACCACTCCCTGGAGAAGGACATCATGTCTCGTAAAGTGGTGGGTCATTGAAAATGAGGAAGGCCTACCATGAGATGGGTGGACACAGTAGCTGCATCAGTGGGTTCAGGCATAGGAACCATTGTGAGAATGATGCAGGACTCTGTAAGGTTTTGTTCTTTTGTTGCTATAGGTCAGAGCTGACTTGATGGTACCTAACAACAACTAACAATGACAAAGTGTTAAAGAGCAAGATACATTTCTTTTAGGACTAAGGTGCACTTGACTGAAGCCATGACATATTCACTTGCCCCCTATGCATGGGAATATTGGACAATAAGGAAGACTGAAGAATATATTTTGAGCTATATTGTTGTCAAAGAATATTAAATATACCACAGACTCTAGAAGAACAAACAAATTCATTCTAAAAGAAGTAAAACCGGAATTCTCCTTAAGAGGGAGCAAGACTTCATCTTATTACTTTGAAAACCCACCTTTATGACAATTGGACAGTCTGTCACAGAAGGGCCATATGAGAGGGAAGATATATCCAGGATGCAGTATAGCACTGATGAAGCAATAACTATCCTCGAGTTCTTTAATATTTCTTCCCCTTACTATTATAATCCAGTTTTACCTCATTAATCTTGTTAGCCCTTTACATATCTTATATAGTGAAGATTGTCTGATGCATGAAATCCAAGATAGACCAACCCGTCAGAAATAGTAATGGGAACAACGAATCCCTGGGGGTATGGGAAGAGAGGTGGGGGAGGGGAACCAATACAAAGAAGATTGTTAATCCCACTCAAGGGGGATGGATAACAGAATTGTAGGTGAACAGATCTAGTGGACGGTGTAAGATATGACCAAAAAAAATTATAAGAATGAGGGTTCCTGCGTGACAGGGTAGGGGAGAGAGGGGAGAAAGGGGAGTTGGTATCAAAGAGTTCAGGAAGAAAGAAACTGTTTAGAAAATGATGGTGGCAATAATTGTACAGTTATGCTTGATCTAATTGAATTATGGATTGTTATAATATCTGTAAGAGCTCCCAATAAAATGATTTTTAAAAAGAAATAAAATGTTACCAAGGAAGACCAGTCCCTGGAGAAAGTCATCATGTTTGGTAAAGAAGAGCACAGGCTATAAAAAGGAAACCCCTCAACGGGATAGGTTGTTGCAGTGGTCTGAGAAAAATGCTTTTTCTCAAACAAACATCGGAACAATTGTGAGGATGTGGCAGGTCAGGAGTTTGTTGTTCTGTTAGCAATGAGTCACTGTGAGCTAGAACTCACCTGACTGTATCGAACCAAGGAAGTAACAGCAGTCTTCCTCTAGCCGATTGCCATGTCTTTCTCCCGCAGATGCACTTGTGGCTCAAACGGCTGACCTTTTGTAGCAGCTGAGCACTTACTGTTTCATAACCAGAACTCCCGTGATACATACTGACCCCGAACCCACCAATCTAGAACCAATTCTGACTCAAAGCAACCTGAAAGGACTTCCAGAGGCTGCAAATCATTCCAGAAGCAGCTAGCCTCATCTTGATCCTTTGGAGGGGCTAGTGGGTTTGAACCCTGCGTTAGACTTCCAGTGCTTACCCCACAGGGCCGCCAGGGCTCTTTCTTCTAGTATGTATTGAAGATAACTTTTTCTACAAAACATGTTTTGTGTGTACGTGTGCTTGTGTGTGTGCAAGTTTAATGAGCTTTAGTGCAAAATACATTTTTATTTTTGTTTTCATTTTTTCTTAATCCTCTCTGCCTTATGCTTGTTCTCTAGGATTCTATGATGCTTCACTAGATTTTGATTGTTTTCATACTTGGTTTATTAGTGTGAAACATTTCCCTCATTTCTTTCTTACTACATGCATTCTAGTTCCTCAATCTTCTCTCCTTCGCATTTCTAAACACCCTGCCCCCTTTCCAATTCACAAGTATTTCAAAACTCTGTTTTTGGGAAGTGGCATATTATATTAAATATTCTTTACCTGACCATAGGATTATTGCACTAATTTTGTGCACATGAATATTGATCCATTTATAACCTCATGTAAATATATTGTTTTAAAAGTTAACAAGATTTATATAATCTGGCCAATGTTTAACAAAAGGGAATTTGGCAATCATGTTATAAGGATACGGATCCGCTCATTCAATGTTTTAAAAGTCTCTCTCTGTGAAATGTTTCCTGGAAGAAAAAAAATTGAGTCTAAAGAAATAAAAGTGATCCGAAGAGCCAAATAATCCCCACAAGCTGTGGTCAGCAAAAGGCAACCCTCTTTCCACACACGTGTTCAAAGCCAGATAAACACGCACTTACTTCCGTTCCAAGTAAAACTTTCTGGAGAGACAAGTGGCAGGAAGTACTGGAGCTGAAAGCAATGTGACAACATGGTGGCACACAATGGTGAGAAACAACTCAACCCTGTAATTAATTTCTATCATTAAAGTTCCATCAATATCGCTTAGCTGGATGGCTCTGTCAGGAGGGAAATGTACCTACAGACTGATTTCCTTCTTCAAACGTTATAGTAAATTTTGCATACATACTTTAGAATCAATTTTAAAAGGTGAAAATTATGGAAGACATTTTACAGACACTGAGAATAACATGCAGAACACACATGTATTTTCTTAAAATTTTCTGGGTTAAACATAAATACTTGCACCTCTCTCTACCCTTTAAATGGAAATTCAGAAATACAATTCCCAAAGTTTGATAGAGAAAACACACACCTCTGATACATTTATAAAAACCATAGGCCATATTTTTGCTACCTGCTTTTGTTAATAATAATGAAGTGTACAATTCGGCTCAAACAGGGTCACTGTTAAACAGAGGGAAGAAGTGGGTTTAGGTGTAGCTAATTGTTAAAGAGAAAGCTGATTAAGTACACATGAAATGGACAGCATAGGAAGACACAATTACCTTTCCAACTAGTATAAGGTTTAGTGCATCTTCAAAGAATAGATTAAAAACAACCAAACAATCACACACAAAGAAACAACCAAATTCACTGTCATTGAGTTGATGCTGCCTCATAGCTACCCGATAGGACAGGGTAGAATTGCTCCAGTGAGTTTCTGAGACAATAACTGCTTACTAGAGTAGAAAGCTCTGCCTGTCTCCTGAGCGGCTAGTGGTTTTGAACTTTGCAGCTTGCAAATCACATCCCAACGTGTAACCAGTGTGCCCCTAAAGCATAGCTACATCATCCAAATGTACCTGCCTGTCTCCTTCTGAGTGACTGGTGGTTTTGAACTTTGCAACTTGCAAATCACATCCCAACGTGTAACCAGTGTGCCCCTAAAGCATAGCTACATCATCCAAATTTACCTCTAATTCTCATCCTAGGAATCGCATAGTGATTATGGTTTTAAATGCTAACTTCAAGTTCAGCATATCAAAACCACCAGCTATAGGAGAAAGGAGAGGCGTTCTACTCCCATAAAGAGCTACAACCTTTGAAACTCACGGGAGTAGGTCTACTCTGTCCTGCAGGTCACTATGAGTCACAGTGACTCCAGGGCAGTGAGTTTGAGTGAGTTTTAATCCTCAAGCTAATCATCAATTTCTCCCTTTTTTTCCTTTAAAAAATCTAGGTAAATATCAAGTTATGAAATGGCAATTGATCACTTTTGTGAGATATGACTGGCTCTGGAGTTTAAAATTCCCTACAATCTCAACTTAATTTTATATATGAAATAAAGCAAGAATTATAGTTATTTAAATTAATTCAATATAAGCCTCAAAATGACTTTTTGTTAGATAATCCTGACTTTCAAATTAAATGTTCATATAAGCAAGATACAAGTTAAACATTTATGTGCAGGTAAATTATATGTTGACATGTTTTTTTTCAGCATTTACCAAAAATATAAAAAGAAAGAAAAATGGTTTTTAAATGACAAAATTAACTACTAGTGGGTAAGGGATTCACATTCTTTTTAGTTTTGCCTCTTCTTCACCATACTATGTCTCTATTCTTAAAATAATATTTTTTGAATTATCTCATTTGAGACTCAAGATCAGTGAAGGGTAAACTGGTGGAATTCGAAGGTCATATTCTCTTTCGGAAGAACACAGTAGAGCTCAGAATTATGGAAAGAGTACTTTTTAATGAACTCAGTGACTATTTCTAAGTGCCTAATATATACCAGACATTGTGCCAGACACTATTCTAGATAACTATGATCAATGAGGCAGTAAACAAAAAGTAAACCTATAAATACTCTAAAAGAAACATAAAGGGTTATGTAAAAGGAGAGAACGATGTAGGACTTAATTTAGACGAAAAAGTCAAGAATCGCTTTGGTGACATGGAGTCTTAAGGATGAAGTAGTCAAGAGGGGACTTGGAGGAGGAAGCAGCTACATGCAGCCTTCAGTTACAAGGGAGTCTCCATGCTCCAAAACCATCAGCAAAAATGGTGATCAGAGTAAAGAAGGGCAAGAGGTGACTTGGGGGATGTAAGAAAAAGTCAGTTCATATAGTATGCAGTCCTAGTAACTAGTTGAAATTTTATTCTAAATAGACTGTGAACCCACTGAAGGATTTTAAGGGGGAAAAAAGAGCTGATGGATCTATTGGGTGTGATTGTCCTTCCAGTAAAATGTTTATTATCATTACTTTAAGAAAACTAATTACTGTAAACTAATGGAGATATAATTAAGGAACAAAAAGCAATTAGGAAGCTCCAATATGGAGAGTTTTTTGAAAACTTTGAATAGCATTATACTTTGCATAGCATATGAATTTAATTCTGACTAAATGATGCTTCAAACGAGTTCTAAGATTAGGTTTGCTGTTTTACCACCATTCCGCTATCCAGAAGTAAGAACACCTTTTCGATTAAAATAAAAGCAAAGAGATTTATGAAAGGGTCAGATTAGTTCAACCTGGAATACACCTGATTCCCAACGTGAACTCAAACCTTCCAATGGTGGCGGCACCGAGGAGTGTGCATGAGGATACATCAAGAACTGAAAGTACAGCCCTCTGATGGGAAATAGTAAGATCAGGGAAGCCAGATGGGAACAACGAAAGGAAGGCTGTTTGTCCTTGGCGGGAAACAGGAAGGAGGGCCATGTGGATTGGTTAGTTGAAATAGGAGGGTATGTAAAAAAGTATTGATACTTGATATTCCAAAGAAAGTGTCAAAAGTGGACAGCTGTGGACAACTCCTCTCCACGACACACCAGGATTAGAGCTATCAGGCTTCCTCCCAAAGAAGGTTCCATTAAAAAAAAAAAAAAGAACAACAAGAAAATGAGAGTTTGAGATTAGAATTAATTTGCCATATATTTTTAACAAGACTCAAGTGGACATCTTTCCCAGACATTGAAGGCTTGCAACAGATCTACGGGTTTGTTTCCCCCATATAAAACAATCCTTTTGCAATTTGGATGACCTACAATATGAGCCAAGATAGACACCATCAACTTTAATAAAGGAAGAAGCATTGGCTTAAGTCCAAAACCTGGGGAAAGGAAACCATGGAATTCCCATTGATGTGATACTACTGACGTTTGAATCTCATGTGGTTAAGCATTTTCCCTTTTAAGTGACTCGACTTCAGCAAGCTTTTGGTTCAATAAGTGACAAAAGCGTTGCAAAAAGATCAGCTAGCTCAGTGTTTCCCAAAGTGGGTGATACTGACCCCTGGAGGGTGG
>NW_022107431.1:45624907-45627144 GCF_000313985.2 Echinops telfairi | reverse complement strand
AGCTGATCTTCCCATTTGTCTTTCAAACAAGACCAAAGCTAATGAAGACAATAGAGCAAATCACCAGCAAGGGCGGGAGCCTTAGCTAAGTCAGAGAATCACAGGGACCTATAGAAAGATGTTTTAAGAAAATTGGAAACTGCATTGGTGAGAAAAAGGTTAGTAAACTTGTACTGAGGATTTTTCCCCCCATCACAATAATGTACCTGCTACTTCTTTGAGGCTAGCAAGGGTTGGCCTATGCGAATTTCATTGGGTAACCTAACCCAGTCCACCCTACAACCCTGATATATGTCCCTTCAGATATCTTTGTTCCAAAAGAAAATTATTTGAGTCCCTAAAGAAAAGGTTATATGAAGGAATGCTTAAACTATCAAACAATATTAATATTGGCAAGCAAATCAAAGAACGTAGAACTCTTTGGGGAAGTCTTAAAGATATAGAAACACCACCTTCGAAAGTACAAAGGCCTAGGTGAAGGGACAATATCTTAGAAATCTGATCTTTTGGGTTCATTAAGGATTTCTGTGATATTATGGCAATACATTTTACTTACCTTTGTATGTGACTAAGGGGGGGATTGACAAGGTGGTGACCAGGTAATTATCTTAAAACATTTCCTGAGGACTGTTAAGTGAATGTCTGATAAGGGTTTTGTGTCCAGACTCCCATTTAAAAGATTCCATCCATATATGGTATTTAGTTTAACTACAGATAAAAACATTTGTTTTGTACTGAAGTTTTCCTCAGGAAAATAAGCAAAAACCAAGATGAAATCCAGACTCAGGTCTGAGCTGATCATTCTGATACAAATCAAGTGTCTCTCATTTTGAAACTCCCATACACCATGTTTCCTTCTGTATAATGAAATGTGTGAAAAATTAGAGCTATATAAGCCTTATAGCTACTGTTATAGAGGGGGAAGAGAACCTAAATTCAAATATATTTTATAGGGAACCCTTCATTAAGCTTTAGAAGCCCAGTAGCATGGTGGGTTATGAGTTGGGCTGCTACCGCAAGGTCAGCAGTTTGAAACCACCAGCCCCTTCCCAGAGTGAAGATGAGGTTCTCTATTCCAAAACCCACGGGAGCAATTCCACTGTCCTCTAGGGATGTCATGAGTCAGAAATGACTTGATGGCAGTGAGTGACTGACTTGCTAAGCCTTAAGCGAGAGGAAAACAAGACAAGGCAAACATTTGGATGAGGGAAACTAACAACAGGAAGCCAAAAGGGTTTTCAAATGATTCGTAGTCATGAGATTGTGAATAGGACATTGTCACAAATTATGACTGGCAGTAGATCCATTCTCCAGGGGAAGGACCATGAATGGAATCTATACACGAATGCACATTTCTAGAAATTTTTAGAACAATGTATAGAATTGTTCCGGAGTCCTTAGTGGAAGAGGTCAGAATCATCACCATGAGTTAAGTAGCGTGGAGTGTCTCACGAGGACGCCAACTTTAGATGAGCATGCACACAGGCAAGTTCCCTGAGGGCAAGACTACCCCTCCCTGTCTTGGCCAAGACCAAACCAAACTCCCTGCCATTGGGCTTTTCTGATTCGTAATAGCACTGGAGGGCCGAGCAGAATGGTCCCTTGGAACTTCCAAGGCTGCGCATCTTTACAGGAGCAGGAAGACTTATCTTCGTCCCTCAGAGCTGCCGATGATTTCGCTGACATTGCAATTAGCAGCCCCGTGCCAAATCAATTAGCCACTGGGCCAGGAGCACTGCAATCTATCTCAAGCACACTCTGCCAAAGGACCAGGATGCCACAATTGTGGTTAATGACCAGAATGAAATCAAATGGAGGCTGTAACTTATTCAACATGGAGTTACGGTTCCCACTGTAGACCACAACCTTGGACTTTCCAAGCAAAGTGCTTTTGAATTTAATCGATAATGCACCATTGCAGAAGTTTCAGTAGCGTTGACTCTACCTCTATTAGTATCACATAATAGAGCTCCAACCCAGTGCCGTAGACTCTGCCCCGACATTTCTGAGTAGATGACCTCATCTCGGCCTCAAAGTGGCTGGTGGATTTGAACCGTGTGATTAGCAGTCCAAAACTTACCTGACAATGTCACTGGATTATGTAATAATAAAGAGCACAGAGCACCTGCCTTCTGTTCACGTGCCTGAGGAAATGTACTCAGAGACATGAAGTCACTTCACTTTGTCTAAATTCACCCTGAAGCCTGTAGTTGAGACTGATCGAGCTCTTCCACCAA
>NW_022107431.1:45622053-45624133 GCF_000313985.2 Echinops telfairi | reverse complement strand
CGAAAGGCAAGGCTCACCAAGCCATTTATCCCTCCACCGTTCAATTAATCCCACATGTGTTTATCGGCCAGGTCTGCACAATCCCTAACTAACTCAATCCCTTAAACAGGCCGTGGTTTTAAACTGCTGACCTTGTGGCTCGCAGCCTGACACTTATCCACTACCTCATCAGGACTCAGTACTTTGTAATTTTAGAGCATTTGTGAAATGCCTTGAGTATAAAAATAACTGCTAGGTGAGTTATTACAGCAGCCCTGGTAGGATAGTGGGATACACGTTGAGCTGCTAACCATAGGGTCAGCAGTTCAAAACCACCAGCTGTTCCTCAGGAGATAGATGAGGTTTTTAATCCTATATAGTTACAGTCTCAGAAACCCATCCGGGTAGTTCTACCTTGTCTTATATGGTCACTATGAGGCGGAGTCGATGCGATGGCAGGGGCTTGAGTTTTAAGCTGGTTATGTTTGATTTCTACTTGTTTCCTTTTTTATTCTTTTCTTTAGATTACGGTATTTTTGCATACGTGTGATATGATACATTGGGTAGGAGGCTTACCATACATGCACCTAGTTCTTGTCATTCTTTTATATATGTATCTAAAAACACCCAAGATTTATAGGGCTTTCACTAAGGGGCAGGAAAGGGAAATGCAACCCATTAGCTTCTTCATGGCAAACCCCGGTGAATTACCTATAACAGCTCCTTAGGTACACGAGCCATCTAATCGGGGCCACTCCTATGACTGCTACCTTCTCAATGCACTAGAACCCCAGTACTCGACCGCATCAGTCCTCGACATAATCACATTTCGACACCAAATGTTGAGAAAATTGGCATCGGAGTTCGAACAAAACATCGGCATCTGACCCGACACACGTGATTTGCGTCAACAAAAGCAGTTGGTGTTGCAGTCACTCGGCGTTAGTTGGCGTCCTTTAAATCTCTGACGGCTGTGTTCCAAGCGTTTTGCTATAATTTTCTTAGCTTTTGTGGCTTTTTGTACGGTTTTTAGATGAAAAAAAACATTGGACCTAAGAAAGAGTTTTTTGAAAAGAACATGATAAGGAACTGGTTAACCGTGTTATCGATATTGTTAATGATAATGTAGTAAATCGTTTCAGAAAACACTTAAGGAAACGCCAACAGCAGACCACATTATACTGCTTTTTTTTTTTTTTAGAGAAAGTCAGCCAGGCCCTGGTGAAAAAAGGCAAAGAAGGGGAAAAAACTCCTGAAAAGCAGCTACCAGTTGATTTTATGGAAGGGGATTCCCTTTCCAAACAAGGACTCTCTCTCCAACCTTCCTCTCTACATCCTTGTGTCCACAGATCCAGATCCTCATCCATCTCAAGGTATGGACCATACTCTCGTTGTTCAAAATGTTTTAAATGTTGTGTTTCTTATTTAAATGATATTATTTAACTCTGAGCTTATTTACTTTCAAGTTTCTGTGTCATGTTTTGCATTAAAAAGTAAGGTTAGGGTTAAAAATTGGTGGTAGAGAACGGATTAATCCATTTTCAGTTATTTTTTATGGGAAAAATTGATTCAGAACTCAACAGCATCACATCTTGACACTCCTCCTTCCAGAATGGATTAGCGTCGAAGTCTGGCAGGCAGTCTACTGTGCATGCATTCTGGGGTTATGCAAAAGATACATTCATAAGTGTGTATTTAAGGCAGGTTTGCGGGTAAATCAGAATATGTGCATATGGTTCTTATGTAGCCTTACTTTCATGCAAGAATGTTTGAAATCTTTTCAAGTTTTAAAAAACAGCACATTCAGCATATGAAGGGAATTGTGATGATGAATTTGTTGCAAGTAGGGGTTAGTTCATTTTTTTTCAGAGTAAAGGTACATCTACATAACACTAAAGGGCATGTAAGACTTGTGCTTAAATCGGGTCTACTAATTCAGGGATTTGCTACATTCTTTTTTTATCCTTTTTATTTTACTTATTTATTTTTTAATTATTTTATTTGGGGCTCATACAATTCTCATCACAATCCATACATACATCCATTGTGTCAAAGTACATATGCACATGTGTTGCCATCATCATTCTCAAAACATTTGCCT
>NW_022107431.1:45616652-45620452 GCF_000313985.2 Echinops telfairi | reverse complement strand
TTAAGATCTTCGCCATTGCAGACTCCATTTTCAGAATGGAAATTCTCCTCTCTCATTAATTAAATTCTCATCCTTGAAGAGTCAGGCTAAATACCACGTTCTATGAACGAACCTACACAGGTTGCCTCTGCAGCCCCTATATTTTCCCATTCAAGAACTTAAAGTAACAGGACATTGAAATTCATTTATATGTGTATATGTGTGTGTTTATTATTATATATTGCCTTTCCCTCTAGTTTGAAAAGTCCAAAACTATAGGGGCCCTATCATCTTGGTTTGTAATCATATTATACAGAACACTATAATGGAATTATACAGACCCCAAGGACAAACTCATATTAGGATTTAATAATTGTTTATTGAATAAGAAATTACAAGCTCCGTTTTACAGAGGATCTGCAGCAATTAGTGTTTTCATAGGTTTTCTACATCAATTTGCTTTCATTTAAATAGGAAATAAAGATCTAGAACTTTGTCCATTTGTTTTAGGTTTACAAATTTGTTGGAATGCAGACTTTCATAACAACATGTGTGTCTTGATTTTTCTACATTTTTTGTTTTCTGATTTATTTACTTCTCTAATATTTATTATTTATTTTCTCTTGATGGCTGGAGGTTTGTTTTGCTGGTCTTGTTTCGATTGTTGTAGGTGTGGTAGTTACATAATTGTCAATTTGAGGATTAAAAATGTAGGGGTGGAGTCTATCCTGTCAATCAGACCACAGCCAATGAGGCTTCTGTGTGGGCATGGCCTTCTGAGAATTCTGGGAAATCAGGTACTTCCTCCTTGGAGGCAGGAGAGACTCTATCACTACTTCACTCCCTGGAAGACATTGCAGCTGACAAGACACATGGAACTACCCTAGTGCCCTGAGCCGGACAAGACACATGGATGCAACCAGACCTCTGAAGCCAGAGAAGGCACAGAGAGACCCCTGCCAGTGCTGAAATGCTTACAACACCACTGGACCCAAAGACTTTCTACCCACCAGCCTGTGATCATCCTGCATTTGGCTTCATTGCATGTGTTTCATGAGTCTGAAGACTTTATAGATTGGTATCGGACATATGGGCTGATATCAGACTTATGGCCTTGGACTGGACTGGGTTGGGATGCTTTCTTAATGTACAATTACCCATTATATAAAACTCTCTCTTATATACATATGCGTGTTTATGAATTTGTTTCTCTAGTCTACCCGGACTAACACAGTAGGCGTTGTGTTAAGTTGTTTATTTTAGTTCTTTTTCCTATGTGTACTTAATGCTTTTGCTGTGTTCCAAAAGTTTTGCCATGTATTTTTGTGCTCATTTGAATCAAAGAATTTTTAAATTGCATTGTATTTTTCCAGGTATCCAGTGGCTTTTAAGTGAGGTGCTTTTAAATTTCCATGAAATTTTGCCCTTTACTATTATTATTATTGATTTATAATTTTATAGCACTGTGATCTGAAAAGATGACCTAACATATAAGCTATTCTGTAGCATATGTTCCATGAGCACTGGGGAAAATGTATATTATTCTGTTGGGTGAAGTGTCCTGTATATGTCTAAGTCTCAGAGGTCAAGTTAGAAACATTTAATGATCTCACTCCTCGTGTGATTGCTGGAACTGTTTCTCTTTGATGAGGAGTGTGATGTGAACTGAACTTGGTGATTTCACAAGCCTTCTGTGGCCTATGGGCTGGATGTTAACCCATCCCTGTGTTAGTAGGACTTTATGGTTTTTCCCTTTTTTCTTTTGTTGGGACTTTATCATTTTCTTTATGATTAGTTTGCTTTTTATTGTTTTCACTCCAAGTTTAGGGACAGTTTGTTGTCTTTTGTAAGCTACTCAACTTCTTCTCTTTCTGACTGTTTAATATAGACTCTATTACCTTTATTGCTATTTTTGTTGTCTTTATTGTTGAATGCGATCTCGAGTTCACTATTTTGAATCCTGTGGTTTCATTTCATTTTGTGAATTGAAACTTTAATAGTATTATTTCTCTAGAATAGTATATGATGATTTTAGTTTACTGTCTTCTGTTGCTAATTCCCTGTACAAAAAAAACCCACAAAAAACCTTTAGTATTTTTTTTCATGTTTTGAAACTTTTTATTTGCATATTTTAAAATGTCCATTCAAATAATTAAAATCATTTGAACAAAAAAAATTCACTCTGGACACCTTGGACCAGTTTTGCATTTATTCTATATATTTATTCACTGTAGCCCCACCCAGCTCCTTCCTTTACCAACACGCACATTCTTTTCCTTTCCTGCCAACCAGACAGGCCAATGGGAGGGCAGGCATGCCTCCTTTGTTGTCAGCAGGTCTTACAAAGTTAAAAGGATAAAAGAAAGAAAATAAAAAGGCAATGCTTATGGAATCCACAGTGCATACTGGTGGTGGCTGGCATCTCATTGTGATATGCCCGCTTGCTTCTCCTTTTCTATCATTTCCTTTGAATGCAGTGGATTTTTCTCTTGAGTTTCTGTCTTTTAAAATTCTGCTTTACAGGATTTCTCAATCTCCGCCATATTGGGTTGGTCAGGTAAGGTTGGGTTGTGGAGGAAGCAAGAGAGGTCCAAGAGTAGCAGCCTCCATGTGCGCTGTGGCTGCCGCCGCGTCCTACCATTAGTATGTTTGTAAATCTGGTCTTGCTTTTGCAAATTCATTTAGTTTTTCTTTGTCTGGAAGTATCTTTATTTCGCCCTCAGGTTCTTTCAAAGTTTTATCCATATCAGTCCTTTCGCTTCTTGCTATATGGTATCCACAGAGAAATCTGAGTTTATCTTCATTTTACTTTTATCGGGGATTATTCTTTTTTCCTAAATTGCTCTCAGGGTGATAGAGAGGTTGACTCAGATGTGCTGTGCTGGTTTTCTTTGGGGATCAATTCTGTGTGTGGTTTCCTGAGCTATGTGAATGAATATTTTCTGTTCCTTCGTGAATTAGGGAACTCCGGTTCTAGTATTTCTTGAACTATTTTTCTGTGGTTATTTTTTCATTTTTCTGCTCTGGAATGTTTATCAAATACAAGTTGTTCTTTTTGATAGTGTTTCAATGAATTCTTACATTTTCTTCAGCTATTTTGGTCTATTTGTAGATTGATTTACTTGTAATACATTTATAGGGAGTTCTTTTTAAAAGAGCTGAAAACTCATTCAACGATCCCTTCAGTACATTACTCATGCCGACAATGGCTCACTCCTGAAATGCCTGTGGTATACTGCAGTAGTAAGTTGTTTTCAACAGTATTTAATGTTTCAGAAAATATTAAAAGATGATGGGGGAATATACTGTCACTGTAGAAATTAAAATAGGGCTATTTGAACTAAGTGTCCTGTAGAATACATCAGAAATCTTCAAAGTGTGTACTAGAAGTAGACTAAGGGGTATTTTTCAGGACAAGTACATCTGATCTCAATTTGGTCATGTCATTGCAAACATGGGTTCACCCCCAGGCCTTTGCTGTCACTTTTGCATTGCCTAGAATTTGGTCACGCCAATATTCTCACAGCATATGGCACTTTATTTATAGCTAAACACAAAGATAATTTCGTTTCTACTTATTACCCAATTCCCAAACCACTGCCACATTTATTATTCCACTCTCACTCCCAAATTCTGTCTTAGTTATCTAGTGCTACTTTAGTAACATTATGGATGTTTTAACAAACATAAGTGTATTCTTTTGCATTTTATGAGGTTAGAAGTTCAAATACAGGGTCGTAGATCCAGGGGAGGTCTTTTATTACTCTATTTCAGCTATGGAGGAATCTTTTCCTGGGTCTAGGAGGTTTTTTGGCTTTTTT
>NW_022107431.1:45598085-45616007 GCF_000313985.2 Echinops telfairi | reverse complement strand
AGGGGATCTCCAGTGGCCTACAAATGGGCTTTGGGTCTCCATTCGGCAGTCCCGCATCATTCACTATGGTAAGACTTTTTTGGTCTGATGATGCCTGTTACCTGATCCCTTCGACACCTCATGATCCCACAGGCTGGGGTGTGCTTCTTCCATCTGGGTCTAGGAGATTTTAAGCACAGAACTCCTAGGTTCATAGAACACACTTAGCTTCTGGATTTTATTTCTTGAAAGTAATGAAGTCCCCTATTGCTGCTTTACTTCCTTGTCTCTTACCAAAGGTGATGTAGGACAATCCCTTTATATTAGATAAATAGAAGGCCAATTTCCTGCATCAAAAATTAAGGTTATGACCTCAATAAGGGTATGATATTTCACTCTAATCCCTTTTCAACTGACTGGCCAATTACCTCAGATTTTATCATGGGGGAGATGGGGTGATTGTATTATTACATAGATGCCAAATTACATGTTTACATAATGGCCAAACCTCTGAGAATCATGGCCCATCTAAATTGCAAATACTTTGAGAGGACACAATTTAATCCAGGATGCTGACCCTATAGATTACCCTCTCTTTTAATAATGGTTTAATGCTGCGTCACAGTTGGCACCTAACATTTTGGTTCTTCTTCCTAAAAAAGGTAAAATTCTTCATATAGCTTACTTTTTCATCATAATAGTAAGATAAAATTGTCTACATTATAGAGAATAAAAGGCATTAATGCCTAAAACATCTGAAATTAATGGACTAGAATCGTCTGAAATGTGTTTGCCTGTGGTCCATAGAGCTGTCAGCCTTCACAGGGTTGTGTGCATCCCACGGGCTATTCCAATGTATTTTAGTAGGAGCAAGAAGAAAAGTGAGCCATAGATGTCTAACGAGGAAACCATGGAAATTTTAAGGACTACCTGCAAGTCATCATATTTTGAAATTATGCAGCTGCCATCTTCTACACACCTACACTTTCATCTGCACTATCCGTGTTCACTTGTCAGTCTGTCCCGCTGTGGTGGCCTGCATGTTGCTGTGGTTGTGGAGGCGGCATCACTCGTGTTCAGGTACCATCTGGGTCACCTGTAGTGAACAACTTCCAGCAGCACTTCCAGAGGAAGAACAGACTATGAAGAAGGAATAGGCTGTTATCTACTGAAAGCCTTAGGAATAGCAGCAGAAAGCGACCGACAAGGTGCCAGAAGATGAGCCCCTCAGGCTGGAAAGCACTCACAAGGTGACTGAGGAAGAGCCGGCTTCTCAAAGCACCGTCAACCGTCAACAGGGATGGAGTAAAATCTGTGCGAGTGAAGCCTTCAGGAGGTTTGTTGGCTGATGCAGCACGGCTCAAAATGAAAAGAAACCGCTGAAAGCATCGAGGAAGCATTCCAACTGGGAATGTACACAATATGGATTGGAAGTTGGAAATTCAGAAGTCATCAGGAAAATTGGAAGTCATCAAAAATGAAGTAAAATACACAAAAGCCATTGTCTTAAGTATTAGTGAACTGAAATGTATCGGTGTTGGCCAGTTCGAATGAGAAAAATCATATGGTTTTCTATGCTGGGAATGACAGATTCAAGAGAAATGGCATTGCATTCATCAAAAGGGGTATTTCAAGATCTGCCCTGCAGTGTTCTGCTGTCTGTGATAGGATAGTACTTATCCAAATAAATGGAAATCCTGTTAATGCAATTATTGCTCAAATTTATGCACTATTCACGAAAGCCAGTGATGCAGAAATTGAGGAATTTTACCAATGCTTTCAGTCTGCAATGGATCAAACATGCCATCAAGATACATTGATAAGTATTAGTGGCTAGAATTCAAAAGTTGAAAGCAAAGATTGGGAACAGATGTTGGGAAATATGGCTTTGGTGGTAGAAACAAAGCTTGAGATCCCATAATAGAATTTTGTAAGACTAGCACCTTTCTCATTGCAAATACCTTTTTTCAACACAAATGGGGACTATACACATGGAATTCTCCAGATGAAATACACAGAAATCAAATGGAATACATCTATGGAAGAAACAATGAAGGAGCTCAATATGAGCAGATAAAAAGAAGCTAGAGGCTGACTGTGGAATAGACCATCAATTGCTCTTATGTAAGATAAGGTTGCAGCTGAAGAAAATGAAAACAAGTCCATGAGAGCCAAAACCTAACCTTGAGTCTCTCCTCCCTGAGTTTTGAGGACATCTCAAAACCAAACTTGAAGCACTGAGCACTCATGATAGAAGAACTAATGAGCTGTAAAATAAGATAAAGAGCATCTACATGGAGCAGACATAAGGTCATTAAAAAGACAGGAAATACAGAAAAGATCAGAAGAGAGATAAAGTTAAACACTAGAATGAAGTGTGCAAAGATCGAGAGTTAGAAAACCAAAATGAAGAACACACTCGGCATATCTTCAACTGAAAGAACTAAAAAAAAAAATCAAGTCTTAGGTCACAGTATTAAAAGATTCTATGGACAACACATTAACAGTGCAGGATACTTCTTTTAAAACATAAAAGAAGATGGAAAGACTGCATAGAGTCACTGTACCAGAAAGAACTAGTCCGCATCCAAGAGATAGCATATGATCAAGAACCTGAAGGAAAACGTCCGAGCCGCACTGATGGCGTTAGTCGAAAACAAAGCTCCAGGAATTCATGAAGTTCCAACTGAAATATTTCAGCAAGTTGATTGAACAGTGCAAGCACTCATTGGTATATGTCAAGAAATTTAGAAGACATATATCTTACCAACAGACTGGAATAGACCCATAGTTGTGCCTATACCAAAAGAAGGTGAACTTGTAGAATGGGAAAATTATAGAAAAATATCATTAATTTACATACAAGTAACATTTTGTCAAAGATCATCTAACAATGGTTGGCAGCAATATATTGACAGGGAGCTGTCAGAAATTCAAGCCAGATTCAGAAGATATGGAGCAAGGGATCTCATGGCTGGAGGCAGAAGGATCTTGTCTCAAAGCAAGGACTATCAGAAAATGGTTACTTGTGTTTTATTGAGTTTTGAAAAGGCATTTGACCCTGTGGTTCCTAAGAAACTGGATAAGATTGAGAAGAATGGGATTTTCAAAAAATTATATTGTGCTCATGTGGAACCTGTACATGAATTAGAGGCAGTCGTTCAAACAGAGCAAGGGACCAGTGCACAGTTTGAAACCAGGAAAATGTTTGTTAGGGTTGTCTTCATTCATCAAATTTATCCAAAGTTGAGCAACTCTTCAGAGAAGCTGGACCATATGAAGAAAAATCCGCCATCAAGAATGTGGCATCCATTTGCAGATGGCACATCCTTACGTGCTAAAGGTGAGGAGGACGTGGATGCTGATAAAGGATTGCAGCTTCAATACAGACTACAGCTCAATGTAAAGAAAACAAAAATCCTCACAACCGGACCCATAGGTACAATCAGGATCTAGGGAGAAACGATCGAAGTTGCCAAGGGTTTCATCTTACTTGGATCCCCAATGAATATTCAGGGAAGCAGCAGTCAAGAGGTCAACAGATGCATTACCTTGGATCAATCTGCTGGACAAGATCTCTTTAAAGTCTTGGAAAGCAAGGATGTCACTTTCAGGACTAAGTTGCACCTGACCCAAGTCATGGTATCTTCAGTTACCTCATAAGCATGTGACAGTTCATCATCGAGTACGGAAGACCAAAGAAGCACCAATGCATTTACATTATGGTACTGGGGAACAATATGGAAAGTTCCATGAACTGCCAAAGGAACAAACATCTGCAGGGAGAAGTCCAGCCAGAACGCTTCTTAGAAGTGAGCATTCACTTCTGATGATGAGACTGCGTCTTGTGTATTTGGATAGTAGATAGTCTAGGGAGATCAGTCCCTGGAAAAGGACAGCACGCTTGAGAAAGTAGAACAAGTAAAGGCTTGCCACCTTGCTTAAAGTTGCATATCTTTTCTCTGGTGGGAAGATCACACATGTAATAAGTCCTTATGAAACAGTAGACTTCTCTGCATTCCTTGCACTCGCGTGGCTTCTCTCCATGCAAGTCCTCACATGTTGATCAAGCCTGGAGGAGTTAATGAATACTTTCCGATGTGCCTTCTTTCATCCACTTTTCTTTTGTGTGGATTTGCAAGTTAAAATGTCTTGATCATTTATATTGGGCTTCTTCACAGGTCCTGCTGACATAAGGCTGGTCTCCACTGTAAACGCATGGGCACTCTTTAAGATATGAGGGTTCAGTAAAAGTTTTCCCATGTTAATCCTGTGTGTGCGTGCGTGTGCACTTTTCTCTCTCGTAACAAGCTCTCTCCAGTAGTTCCTGCATTCCTGCCACTGCGCTCAGGTGTGAATTTTGTTGAACTCCAGACAACCAGAAAATCTTGAAAAAAAATCAGATGATGTCAGAAACCCTATCAATTGAGACAGTGAACTTATCAGGAACCCTGCAATCAAGAAAAGTAGAATATTTACAAGTGTTCAAAGAATAAATGAATTTATCAACCTAGAATTCAATATTGAAATTATCCTTTGAAAGTGAAGAATAAAGAACTTCTCAGAAAAACTAAAACAGGGAATTCATTTCTAAAAGAATGGTTCTATACGGGATATTAAAACATGTTATTTACACACAAATTATGAAAGTCAAACATTCAGATAAATAATTACATTAAAAGTAGATAGAACAACTGCTCCATGTAAAAGCCAGAAAGCATAAAGGAACCAGACACAATAGTATGTTTTGTGTTTACAAGAAATTCATTTACAAAATAATAAAATTGGGTGAAAAAAATAATGCAAGTATAAGCATAAAAAGGTGGTTGTCTTTGTATTTAATTAGAAGTAGGGAAAATAGTCTTCAAGACAAAGAATTATCGGAAATATAGATGAGAACAATAGAAAGCTAAATTTATCTTAAGACAAAATAATCGTGTAAGCATATGGGGTAGGAGTTTTTGACACACTTGAAGCAAATTGTCAGAATATACAGGACACTGGAGAATTTTGCATTTATAGTTTGAGCTTTTAATGCCCCATGCGTAAATGATAGAATAACATTTAAGGAAATGGGAGATTTCAACATCATAAACTTAAGCTAATTAACATTTACGCATACTAAAATGAGTAACTAAAAAGTAAATCTTACTTTCAAATGCACATAAAACAACTAATGACATAAAACCGTAAAGTTTTTAAGGGCTAATGAATCTCAAAGTATTACAATTATACAGAGTATGTTTTCTCACCAACAAAATTAAATATCAAAGACAATAAGATAGCTGGGTGACCTTCACATATTTTGACTTAAGAAGCATGTGTAAATGACAAATTAACCATGAAATAGAACAAAGAGGAAATGTGGCTGGGCACCTGAGGTCCAGAGAAACTTAGCTACTGGCTGAGGACAGGTGCGGTTATGTACCAAAGACTATATTAATGTTTATGATGCTGACTTACGGCAACCTGTTAACATCCCCAATAAATTCACATAATTGTGACTATTGTGGTGCTGTGTGGCTATTTGAAAGGATTACAGAGCCCAGAAAAGAAATAAAATGCAACGGAAAGAACAGGTGATGACAAAATAGGGTAAAGAAGATAGAGGTTGGGGTATGTCTGCCCCCTGCTTTGTGGCAACTAACTGGCTTCAGGCTAATGTGGAGATTGAGTTTCCTTCTTCCAAGTGAAGCCAGGGGGGTACAGCTTGCACTTCTTCCGTCAACCCATCAATTCTTGACCACACGCTACCTTCTGCAATGGTTGAGTGTCAACCAGTTCCTTTGGGGATCGTGTCCAAATGTATTCACTGTTCTTAAACATGTAAGGAAAATATTAATTAAAATATTAGAAAAGTTCATAAATTCTTTGAAAGAAAACAGAAATTACCAACATGTAGCAATTGCCAATATGAAAGAAGTAATAATATAATTTTAAGTGGGAAAAAGATCATTTTAAATATGGACTATTATGAAAAACAAAATAACAATGGTAATAATTTCAACAAGTAAATGAAATAGAAAAATATTTTAAAGGCAAAACTTAATATTTTAATTAATATTTTGCTTATGTGTTACATTACTATCATAGTAAAAACAATAGTCTATTCTTATATAAATTTTTGAAAGCAATAAAATTCTTAATCTAAAGATAAAAATTATATATCCTGGCGCAGGTGGTTGTGTAAGTGGACTCTCCAAAACATTTGAGGATTAAATAATCCTGAGCTTACAACATAGTTTCAGAAAGTTGATGAGAAGGGAAATTTCCAAAGTTCCCTATGTTTCCAAAGTTATGTTGATAACAAAACCGGACAAAATTTAAGGGGGAAAAACACAGCCCAGTATTCCTCATAAGCAATTTTGTAAAATTGCTACCAAAATAATTGGAATTATTCACTGGTTAGTTGATTGCATTAGACTCAGATAAGTCGAGCAACAAGATGCCTGGACTGTGACTCTTGCTTTAAGGTGAGAACATGTCACTGTTTTGGAGAGGAAGCCAAGTTCCTAGGCCATAACAAAATTAATAACAAGGAAAATGCAAGCAAAACCTCAGCAACGTGAGAGGAAGGCAAGACCTCCCCACCAATGTTAAACTCTGCCCTCCCACATGTGTTTAAGCAGACATCGTCTAGATCTGCCCTGTCTGGCCTTAATCTCTTCGTGCAATGTGGAGGCAGCCCTGGTGTCACAGTGGTTACCCATTGGACTGCTCACCACAAGGCCAGCAGTTCAAAACCACCAGTTGCTCCTTGGGAGAAGGATGAGGCTCTCTGATATGTGTATAAAGATTTACAGTCTGTGGTAGTTACATAATCTGTTGTCAATTTGAGACTTAAAGGGGTGCAGTTTAGCCTGTCAATCAGGACATAGCTTGATGACTTCATTTGAAGTCACTGAGGAGATAAATAGTTCAGTGGAGGTGGGACACACGCTCACTCTCTGTGTGAGACATTACTTCTGACAAGACACATGGAGCTATGCTAGAGACCTGAAGTTGGAGGAGCCATGTGGAGATCCCTGCCAGCGTTGAAATGATTCCATGGCCACTGAATCCACAAGACTTTCCACCCACTGGCCTGTGATCTTCCTGCATTCAGCATCAATGTATGTGTTTCGTTAGTCTGAAGAGGAATTTATAGATTAATGTCAGACATATAGGCTAATATTAGACTTATGGACTTGATCTGGACTGGACTGGGATGTTATCTCAATAATCAATTGCTCTTGTATATGAAGCTTTCTCTTATACACTTATGAGTCTTCTTGGCTTTGTTTCTCTGGTCTACCTGGACTAATACACAGTCTCAGAAACTCACAGAGGCAGTTTTCTATCTGTCCTATAGGGTCACTATAAGTCATAATCAACTTGATGGCAGTGAGTTTGGTGTGGGCTTTTGCTTGTTTGGGGGTTTTTTGAGCAATGTGGTCACCCATGTTCTGAATAAGATTATGTGAGTAGTGCTTTCCTCCTAAAGCATTGAGAACTGGGACCTCGGAGGCCTGGAAATCCTGGAACAAATTATCCACCAATAGGATACCTCCTTTTATCCCATCGCCCCAACTATTTCAGGCAAATTTGTGGCATCTACCTTGGACCATCTTCAGAACCTAATTTCTCTGGCTGAGATGCTTTATGCTTATACACATGAAAGCCACAATGCAAATACTTGTGGATCAATTTATGAACAAAACAGTCTGGCTAATTACATAGGATCAATAATAATGACTGTTGATAATTCTAATTAAACACGCCAATTAGATCATCATACATACATAATTAAAGGGCTTTGAAAGGATTTGAAAACACTAAAATAGTTCAGAACATTTTTGAGCTGATGAGAACAGAGACACAAGTTTGAGGTCATATATTAGAAAGGAAATGTGTCCCAAGTTCAAAATGATACTACTGTGTCAGAGTTTCCACCTTCTCTGCCGTGTCATGGGATACATAGGACTGGGTGTCACACAGTGTTAGCCTTTCTGAACAAGTTTCTGATCCTTGACATCCACCTCCGGCAAGTCTGCTGGCCTTAGCAACGAGGCGGTAAGTTGAGTGGGGATCAGGTAAGTTGAGTGGGGATCAATCGCCCCTTTATCACTTAGACTTAAGCAAAGGAAAAGCTTTTACTCCAAATCAGCAAACAGCAAACTACAGTCCTTCAGTACTGCTACCCATTTTTTGGATATTTATTGGAACAACAACAGGCACATTCTTTTACATATTGCCTGTGGCTAAGTTCACACAACACAAGCAAAGCTGAGTACTTGAACCAGAGATATAATGGCCCACCATATTTAAAATATTTACTATCTGGCCTATCACAGGGGGGGAAAAAAGCCATCTCTGCCCTATTTCAACACAGTATGCCCTGTGTACGTGTATTACTTACACTTGAAGGTGTGAGAGATGCAACATGATACAGATGGTTACTTACAGCTGCTATTGGATGAGACCACTCTCTGGTGAGTTTACTTGTCCATAATTAGTGTTTTCTTCTTGACCAGTCCCATGGAGAAGTGAGCAACTTATGCACATTAAGGTAACATGCTTCAGAATCCAAATCTATATTATTTAATCCCTCCAGTGTAAATCCTGAATCCCTAGTAAATTCTATCGTTGCGTCTCCTTACCTATTGTCTTGACATGCCATGTCTTCTTCTGGGACTGCCCCGCCCACCCAACTGACTCCAGCTTTATGACTTGCTCTGTTAGGGTGGGTTCTCCAGAGAACAAAACCCAGTGACACCTCCGTGTGCTAGATATAGAAAGAGATGCATATCAAGAAATGGCTGACGCAATTGTAGACGTACCCAAGTCCGGGCCATTTTGAGCCATGATTCTCCTGACTCAGGGAAGCAGACAAACAGGAAGTAAAATGACAAAGCAGAGGGTGAGGTAGGGGGTGGGGGGCATAAGCTGGTGGATGTGATGCAAATGAATCCAAAGCCAGCTCAAGGAAGCCACTGTCAGTGGTCTGCTGATGGCTCTTAGGATGTGTAGGCAATGCAACCAGGAGATCAAGGAACCCGATGCAAGATGAAGAGTCAAGGAAGATTCACTCTGTTCAGACTCTTTACAAGAAGCCACACCCCCACAGAAGTATCATCAGGTGGCAAACTGAGTGATAGTTTGGGCTCCACCCATACCCTTATCCAGGAGTAGCTAGTGGACATATTTCCTAAGCATCACTGGTCTTTGGGTAGCACACCTCAGGTATCTCAAAGACTAGCAAAACTGTTGCTAGATGGGGCATAGTCCTCCAGTTCTACTCTTCTACCTTCAATCCAAAGAGTGAAGGGCTCTAGCCATGCAGTGGTTAGAGTACTCAGCGGCTCCCTAAAAGATCAGAGTTTCCAATCCAGGAGATGCTTCCCGGGAGAAAGATGTGGCAGTCTGCTTTAGGAGCCATGGACATTCTAGGGGACAGTTCTGCTTTGTCCTATAAGGTCAAAATTTTCTTTACAGCAATGGATTAGTTGTAAGGGGAGGATTCAAAGGCTTGATGGAAAAAAAATCCATTTCCTTTCAATTCGATTTTTCATGAACTTTTTGAAGCTCTGTCATATATCCAGAACACGGGGTATCCCTAGGAGATCAGTCGTAACTGTGTCTTTACGTGACTTTCCCCCCATTGTATTGGGAGCTAATCGAGCTATCATATCATTCTATAGTTTAATCACATCAAACAGTGTTGTACAATTGCTACCATAATCAGTTTCAAAACATCCTCTTCTTTCTTGAACTCTTGGATCTCAGCTCCCCTTTACCCTCCTCTCCCCCACTGAACCCACCAGGAGCCCTTATTCTACTTGGTGCCACTATAAGCTAATCAATCCGGAGTTTCAAATACTGAAAAACAGAAAAATGTATAACAAAGATTCAAGAGGGTTGCCTCCAATAACTAAATACATGGAATTTCTCGGCACACCCCCACAGGTGCATTCTGACTTTAGTGCAATAATAAGCCCTTGTGTAGGGCATTGGGCTGGAGTCAATAGTTTGAACCCACCATCTGTTCCTCAAGAGGAAGATGAGGCTTTCTGTTTCTGTAAAGATTTATAGCCTCAAAAAACCCTGGGGCAGTTCTACTCTGTCCTGAAAGATCACTATGAGTCAGAATCTACTTGATGACTTCATGGCATCATTGTTGTTGTTGTTATTGTGCAATCAGAGACTCAAGAATAATTCTGTGACTTAAAACCTGCACATGCAGCAAGTGAATGTTAGGATAAAGAATTTGTTGCAAAATTAAGAGTTGTTTTGAACTTAAGACAAATGTATGTCAAATTAAAGGGCAACTATGAGTTGTTCATAAATTGGACGTTTATAACCTGGGACTTATTGTAAGGATTGCTAATTTAGTATGCATCTCAGCATGAAGAAGACATTTGAAGCACAGCCAAGCAGCAACTGCCTCGACTAACAAGTGACGTGAGTGAGGAGAAAACAAAAAGCTTGCTATAAGCAACTATGATTTTCATGTTGTTTGTTATTTAACATAATGAGAAAATGACTAATATACAAATTGTTACCAAAAGCGAGATGCTGAAATAATTGAATGCCTCAAACACGTGCACTGGATTCAGTGTTAGAGATAAGACTGCTCTCTTTTGTGATCGCTTGGAAAGCTGCTAAGAAAGGAGACCGTGGCTTTACACCAGTGAATCTTTTCAGGGGCAAGCGTGCCTGCTAGGGGACATTTGGCAAAGTCTACAGAGATATTTTGTTGTCACAGCTGGTGAGTGAGGATTCTCCTGATAGTGAGTAGGTGCTAGCCATTCTATAATGCACAGTACAGCCCCTCGCAAGAAACATTCACCCAGCCCCCAATGCCAAGAGTGCCTGCGTAGAGAAACTGGTTTAGAAAAATATGGAAGATTTCTAAAATCAGCTAGTAGCATATATTATTGTATTTGAGAGGGCGTTGCTAAACACAAAACCAAAAATGGGGGAAGGGAGAAAGAAACTCAAAAGAATTAGACAATCTGAAAGCAGGTATTAAATATGATTAATTCATAATCAGGCTGTATGAGATTTTTATCATTAACATCTTTGTTAGAGCTTTAATAAACCATCTAAACCAAGGTACATAAAGAATATTACTGCCATTGAGTCTATGCTGAGTCACAGCGACCCTATAGGACAGGGTAGAACTGCCCTGTGAGTTTCTGAAACTAACAGTTTACAGCAGTAGAAAGCCACGTTTTCTCTTAAGCAGAGCAGCTTGGGAGCGGTTCCAAATTGCTGACCTTTCAGATCATAGCTCAACTCATAACCACTACACCACCATGGCTCCTACATGAAGAATAAGTCATCGTTCTTTAAACTTCTTCTAATGGTCAAATTAAAATGTTACCTACATGTTCTTCCTGTTCTTTCTCTTCACCTGGGCTCAGCATCTCTTATACTCTACTGCATAGATGGGATGTGTTATTAGGTGCATCATATCAGTTCTGACTCATAGCAACCTTATGTACAACACAACTAAACACTACCTGTTCTGCACCCACATCACAATTGTTCAGTGTTGCCCACTCATCCTGTCATGCACATTGCTGTTTTTCAATGACCTTCTCTTTTACCCAGCATGATGTTCTTTTCCAGGGACGGATTTCTCCTGAGATAGCCTGGGCAAAGGATGTAAGACAAAGTCTAGCCCTCTTTGTTTCCAACGTGCATTCTGGCTACATTCCAACCCACATAGATGTGTCAGCTCTTCTGGTAGTCCATAGTATTTCCAAGATTCTTAGCCATTATCATAACTCAAATGAATCTGTTCTCGGTCTTCCTTATTCATGGTTCAGCTTTCATTTGCACGTGAAGTGATTGAAAATACCATGACTTGGGTCAGGTACTCTGTCCTCAGAGTGAAATCTTTATACTAATTATTTTAAGAGATCTTTTGCATGACATTTGCTCAATGCATTATATCCTTTGAATTCTTGACTGCTGCTTCCATGAACATTGATTGGAGATCTCAGAAAATAAAATCCCTAATAACTTCAACCTTTTCTCCATTTATCATATTGTTTATTGTCCAGGTGTGAGGGTTTTGACTTTCTGCACATTGAGCTGAAATCTAAACTCAAGGCTGCAGTCTTTGATCTTTATCAGCAAGTGTTTCCAGTTGTCTTAAACGTTCAGGAAGCAAGGTTGTGTTGTCTACATAAGAAAGTTGTTCATGAGCCTTCCTTCAATCCTGTTGTCCTTTTCTTCTTCATACTCTCTAGCTTCTGGAATTATTTGTTTAGCATGCATATTGAATAAATATGGTGACAAAATCCTGACACACACCTTTCATTGTTTCAAACTGAACAGTGTGTCTTCCTCTACAACAGGGTCTGCATGTTCACAGTGATGTGTTCTGGATGTCCCATTCTTTTCAGCACCATACACAATTTTTTTAGGATCCGTAGAGTCAGATGCCTTTGCATGGTCAAGAAAACACAAGTAAACATCTTCTTAGTAGTCTGTGGTTTCAGCAATGACCTCTCTGACATCAGCAGTGATATCCCTCATTCTATATCCTCTTTTGAATCCAGTGTGAACTTCTTGCAACTCCTTATTGATGTACCTTGCAACTAATTTTTAATTATCTTCACCAACATTTTACTCTCCTGAGTTTTTAATGGTATTGTTTTATCATTTCTGCATTCTGTTGAGTCATCTTTCTCTGGAATAGGCAAAAATATGGATCTCTCCCACTCTGTTGGCCAGGTAGGTGTCTTCCATATTTGTTGGCTTAGACAAAGGAGTCCTTCCAAGTGCTCCACAGATCTACTGAAAACTCCCCATTGTTATTCTGTTCATTCTTATAGTTGTGGTTTTACCAGTGCCTCAGGGTAGCTTGTACTTCTTCCTCAATCCTATCGGTTCATGATCATATACTACCTCTTGAAATGGTAAATGCCAACCAGTTCAGTTAGGTACATTCTCTCTGTATATTTCTTCCTATGTGTATACTGCATAAAACATCTCCTAAACTAAAATAGGATAAGTTTTACTTCATAAACAGTGAACCATCAAAATCGATCCAGAAGGGAAAAAAGTCTTTCCCCACATAAGAGAACAAAACAGCTCATACCAACATACACGATAGTTTAAATAATTAAAGAACCTCATTGCAACAGGTTTGGCATTATAAAACTCAGTTAACTCATATTTTAATAATGGGCCCCTGAATTTATGACTCATGGACTTTATTTCTTGTGAATCAGATTAAAAATTCAGATACATTCCAGTAAAAGAAATATTTCCAAATTTCAAAACCAAAATGTGTGTCCGGAACACATGCCTAGTCCATTGTAAAACACCAGGCTTATCAGGCGTGTCCTGCCAGTGAGTCAATGACACACAAAACCAACCTGCGTAAGCTCCACTGTGACAGACAGTAGTTTACTAGCAATCAGTGTCCAGGAATGAAATGAAGGAAAAGAAAAGTTTTCTTCTTGTTATTACTAGTTCTGAGTATTAGAGAGCTCCCAGGAAGTTAGACAACTCCAATAAAGTAAAAAGTGCTCAAGTATATTATCGCTAAGGACACATTACCGGGCAGACCTGTATATTACTGTTTTCACCATCATCATTTGGGGTGAATATTAAAAAATAAATAAGAATACAAATCATATTTATCAGTCAAAATGTTCCAGTGTAAAAGTAAACAAGTTAACCTTATAACTATGAATAACTCATTATATTTTCTGATGTAATGGCAACAATTAAGGTTTCTATTACAGCATAAACAGCTCTGTTGGTATAATGGTTATGTGTTGGGCTGCTACCTAAAAAGTCAGCAGTTCTAAACCACAGTCACTCTGCAGAGAGAGACAAGGCTGCCTACACTGATAAAGACTTACATCCTCCAAAACTTATTGGGACAGTTCCGGCCTCTCCTGTTGGGTCATTATGAGTCAAATCAACTTATTTAGCTTTTGACCTTAAATCACAACATAAAGGAAGTTTTCATGAAAAGCAAAAATAACTAGTGGAATTGGACTGAGTTTTATACAAGTATAGCACAACGTAGATCAGGACAAGATTCGTTAGAACTCTCCAAGGGCCACTTCCCTTAGAAAAGTAGATGTTTGATGAGAATCAAGAGAACCCACCCTTAGAATCCGTGACTGGAGCAAAGACAAAGCAGGTAGTGCATTAGGTAGATGCAGAGCTCCTGGCTGTATGGGCATTCTGAACAGAGGCTGAAGTTTGAAAGAGTAAGAACTCATTTTAAAGTTGTACCAGCTGAATAAGAATCTACTTTAGCTCCCTGGCAGACTAGGGGTAGGTGGACTTTTCTTCACTTTCATGACAGGCTATGATCAAGCACAACAGAAGCCCCAACAACAGAGGATCTGTTCTCATTCTCGGCATTCCAAGCTCCAACAGAAACTCATTGCCATCGAGTAGATTCAATTCATAGTGACCTTCTAAGACACAGAAGAACTACCCCTGGAAATCTTTCTAGGAGCAGAAAGCCTCATCTCTTTCATTTGGAGTGGCTGGTAATGTCAAACCGTAAACCTTGGAGTTAGCAGCCCAACATATAACCCACTACATGATCAGGGTCCCACTGGGTTGATAACTCACTACCATCAAGTCGGTTCCAACTCATAGTTGCCATGTAGGACAGGACAGGACTGCTTCTGTGGGTTTGCAGCTCTGTGACTCTTTGCGGAGTAGAAATCTCTTCTTTCTTCTGTGGAGTGGCTGGTGATCTTAACAGCTAATTAAGACACTCTACTGTTCTCAGAATCGGCTATCGAGGGATGGAGAATGGAGGCATGCCTGGCCTCTGCCTGGTGACCACTGGCCTTGCAGTAGTGTGGACTTGGATTCTACTCCTCCTTTGTGGTCATATGTAGCCCCATGCCATTTCCTCCGGATCTCATTCCAAAGGCATGGTAGCAGTCTCCTTGCATAGGCATAGTGACTAAATCATGCCTCGTGCACTCTAGGTCAGCTACCATCAGGTAATGAGGTTACCTTCCTGGCTTAGCTATATTCCATTCATTAGCCAAATCCTCAGGCATGGTTAGGCACTTTAAGGAATTGGGAAATTCCTAAGATTTATTATCTCAGGAAATAAGAGCGAATACTAAATCCATTTTGAGACTGTTCACTGATACACAGTCCCAAGCTGCCACAGCTGTGGGCACATCATGAAAAGTTTACCCAGTTCTATCCCTCTGACTAGCAGCACTGGCAGCATAGTGGATTGTCAATTGGGCCGCTAAACACAAGGTCAGCAGTTCAAACCATCAAACTTTACAGCCTCTGAAGCCCACAAAGACAGTTCTATTCTGTCCTATAGAATCTCTGAGTCAGAACAGACTCAATGGCAGTGACATTTTTATCCCTCAGACTATGAGCATGTAGAATATGTAGAGTTGTATGATGAATGTTCCTTTATGGCCTTCATACTTACATACTTACACTCTCATATTGGCACCTATGGTCAATTTTAAGGTATATTGAGAGACCACACCTATGCCTTCAATCAGGCTAAGATTGCCTAACACAGAAAGCAAGGGCAAGGTTACCTGGAGACCATCATTGTCAGCCAGGCTTGTTGCACAACACCCCCCACATTGACATCATTTATACTAAACTCTGGGCATTCAATAATACTGTTCTTTCTGTGCAGCATGGATGTCCCTGTGGCAACAGAACATGTGCTTTTCATAGAACTGTCTAGAACAGTGGTTCTCAACCTGTGGGTCGCGACCCCTTTGGGGTCACCCGATACATAACAGTAGCAAAATTACAGTTTTGAAGGAGCGATGAAAAAATTTTATGTGTGTGGGGGTCACCACAATATGAGGATCTGTATTAAAGGGTCGCAGCATTAGACCACTGGTCTAGAAGGTGAGATTTGCATTGCGGCTCCAGCCTTTACCAAATCCTCATCCAATTAGCCTAACCTAGCCCCTTTCCTTCTCACTGTATCTCCCTATATCTATTCTTATCTGTGTAGCTCAAGCACATGTGACAGCATCAGTACTTCTAGACGTGAATGGATACCAGGACAATTATTTCAAAGAGAATAAAGTAGAAAAAAGGAAGATAACAATTAGGGAAAAAAACAACCAGGAAAGACAATAGTTCCTAAGCACTGGCATTTTCCTGGCACTACATAACATCTTTTTCCATTTATTATCTCTATAAAATTCACAACAATCCATTGACATATAGACTTATTATGATGATCATGTCATAGATGAGGAAACGAGTCTAAAGGGGTAAGTACCTCGCTGACGTTTTCACAGTCCTAGAAAAGATCACGTTTACGGAGGGCTCACCACTCCCCAGCTGCCAGTGGTCCATATAGAACTTGCAAGTTACTGTGATTCTGAAAACGATGCCACTATATTATGTCAAATATCGGCAAGGGAACTCATGATGGACAGGTGTGAGCAGAACTTCCAGACTAGGACACAGTCGGGGAAAAGCCTGGCAATCTACTTCTAAAAATTGGCCTGTGAAGACTTTATTGATAATATTATCCAACATGATTGGTTTACACATGTCACCCGGAGGGATCAATTTTTAGCGGAAGACAACATGTTCTGTGAAGTAAAGAACCAATGCCTATATGAGAAGCCTTGGTAAGATAGACGGCCTAGTAGCCACAATGATGACTTCCAACATGATGCCAGTGCTCGGGAAGATGACATTGGCAGGGTTTTGTCCTAGGGTGCCGTGCATTAGAAACAACTTAAAGGCAGCTATCTATTTACCCAAAACTATGAGCTGTATAAAGTTTTGTGCATCTCTTATCTCATTTAATACTCATACTAAACTTATGAGATAGTAGTAGTATCCCATTTTACAGACAAGAAAAATGTATTAGTAAAAGTATTTTTAATCTTTCCAAGGTTATCACTAACTAGTAGTAATGGGGTTATGTTTTGAAATGAGCCAACCTGACTCCAAAGAATGTACTCTTAATTAACTATCTTACTAAGAATTGGTTAAGATTTTTTTAAATTTCAAAGCCCAAACCTTAAACAACAAATCAAATTAGATATCCGAAGGTCATTACAGCTCATATATCTGAAAGCTTTTATTTTACTTATGAGGACTCAGAGATGAGAAGGGGTAATTGGTACCGTATTCTTCAACAAATTTTTAGCGGAATTACAGAGACTTAAATTCCTGATTTAAGTCTCAGCTCTGACACTTACTAGCCTAGTGGTTTGGAGCAAATTACTTACCATCTCGATTGCCTCTGTTTCTTTATCTGTGCAATGTGATTGGAATACTATCAACTCTCAGGATTGTTTTGAAGTTTAAGTGAACTGTATTTGCATAGCATGTAATGACTTCTATTTCAACATTAGCTATTATCATTAATAAGGACCCTGGGTGGCACAAACGCTTAAGCAGTGGCATGCTACCAAAAGTGGGGCAGTTTGAGCCCACCTGAAGGGCCTTGAAAGAAAGACATAGAGATCTGTTTGCGAAAAGCCAAAGCTTTCAAAACCCTATGGAGTTCTCTTCAAATTTTATTTGTTTTGGTTAATATGATAGTTATGCCTTGAGGAACTGAGAACCTAGTCTACAATCAGCTTAGTCTCCACCCCTTTTCCTCAATTGAGTTCCTCATTTTGTACAATGTACCTTCAAGGTATTTTCTACTTTCACTTCCTTTCGTTGTCTGCTGCCACCAAACTTCTCCGCTATTCCATTATCTTCCTACCCTCCGACTTCCCTCAAACAACACTTTTGAAATCATAAAGGTCTGAGTTCAGTGGTATATCAGGTTCACAAAATGCTTAGCACATATTTGACCATATCTAGGTAATTTAATTTTGATAACTTAAGAAATTTGTGTCATGTTAAAAAGTCCTCATGTGCTAATTCCCTCATTAATGGCCCTAATTTTGGGGGGGTTTACCTCAAGGTCTGTGATCCACCTTGAGTTTATTCTTGTGC
>NW_022107431.1:45586770-45596821 GCF_000313985.2 Echinops telfairi | reverse complement strand
ATACTTAAAATAAATTTTGCTGTACCATTAAAAAAAGAAAATTTAAATGTTAATAAAATAATTTTACTTTAATGTAAAAAAAAAGTCCTCATGTGAACATTGGAAAAATTTCAAAACCAGAAAGCAAAATTTGTGGATAGTTATTTCTACCACCACCGCCCCACCCTGATTTGTGCGGGGTTTTTTTCAAATAGGAAAAGCGAAAGTGTTACAAAATTTAGATATTAGGCTAAAAATTATTCATAAATGATATATATTCAAAATATGCTCTTCATTAGTCAGTTCTCTCATGTTTTAGTTTGGAGTGACTAAATTTAGAAAATTTCACACTATATTAGCTATATTTTAATAACTTGGTATGTTAGTCCAGATTGACTAAGGAAACAAATCCAGGGAGGCACTCCTATGTGTATAAGAGAGAACTTTATATAAAAGAACAATTGTATACTGAGAAACATCCAGCCCAGTCCAGATCAAATCCATAAGTCCAATATTAACACATATGTCCAATACTAGTTCATAAATTCCTCCTTTAGACTCACACAGCCATGCAATAATGCTGAATGCAGGAAGATCACAGGCAGTCGGTGAAAAGTCTTGTGGATCCAGTGGTGGTGAAAGCATCTCAGCGCTGGCACAGGTCCATGTGGCTCCTCCAGGGCTTTGGGTGCATCAGCGTAGCTCCTTCTGGCTTATTATCAGGAATGTCTCAGAGGGAGTGAGCGTGTGTCCCACCTCCAGCAAGCTATTTACCTCCTCAGCACCTCCAAGTGAGGTCATCAATCTGTGATCTGAGTGACAGGCTAAACTCCACCCATTTACTCTTAATAGTCTCAAATTGACAACAGATTATGTAACTACCACACCTGGTAAGCTTGAACAATCACATCATTATTATGGAATCAGAAAAGTTAGACCAAAAATGTTTTACATTTTTTGCTTTGTAATGACTATAAAGGAGGGTCAGGGTGGGACTTCAAAAAATCCATGGAAAAATTCCATTAGCTTTTAATTGTTCTATCAACTTCTGTCCAAAAAACATTTTCATGTATCCAAATATTTATATGGATTATATATTATGATCCAAAAATTAAAAGTATTAATTTTTGCTCCACAAGTTTAACTTATATTTAATAAAAATAATTTATGCACATATGAAAGCTGTTTTAAAGTAATCTGATATATCTACTTAGAAAAATTAAGTTTTTATTTGTGTACATTTTTCTTTCTCCACTGTGGAAGTTAAAAAGTTTTCAAATGACCAAGGTAAATGTTTCTGATAAAGGCCTATGCTATAATAAATAATCTACTTATAAAATATTTTATTAAAACAAATTGCCATTAGCCATGTTAGTAAAAAGAAGTTGAAAGTTGTTTTATAATTGCAATGTTACTCTGAATTTAAATTTTCTATTTAAAAGTATTTTACAAATTCAGGATTTCATTTGTCTGTAAATATGTCAACTGTTATAATTGTTTTCAATTTAAAATAGAAAGACTCAATAGGTCTTTAGTAATAGTTTTGTAGGAGAAATGTGAAATTATGCTGAATAATAGAGTTGTATCTAAAACCTTTCCATATGACTTCAGCTTTTAAATCCTCAAAGGAATTACAAATGATTAGAGTCTATTTCAAGCAAAATTCCAATTGGGAATAGGATGATTTTTTTAAAGGAATAAATGTGATTTTTAAGAAAGAAACTGATACATTTTTCATAATATGCTAACCTGTTCCATTCTAAATATAGTAAAGGTTTCCATAAAATATATGACTCATCAGTTATTTAGAAATTCACAAAATGTAAAAAGTGAATGTAACTATGCTTAAGTTAAATTTAAGAGTAGAAATACGTGGACAGTGAATGCAAACATGGATTGAATACAAGGGTTATAAACTTCCTGAGGATCAGAACCTAGTTATATTTATGTGTTTGTTTGTTTTTCTGAGTATTGGACATTCTACTACTTTCATTTCCTGCATCAGCCTTTTAGGGAAAAAAATGTTTTAATCTACCTGAAAATTCCCAGAGACCTTGATTGGTCGTTCTGATTGTTAGTTTTATTGATTTCATCGTATGGTGAAAAGCTTGTGATGAAGTTGATTGTGGTATTCTCCTCCCACCTCCTGATTATCTACCTACCTATGCCCAAAGGAACAAGGAGAAAATAGGTTAGTCATTATCTGACAACCTAATCTCTGTTGTGTTGTTTCAGACAGCATACTAAGAAAAAGTCTCCCCTGTACACACAAGTATACAGGGAAGGCAAAACAAATACACCCAGGTGATCATGATCCAATTTGGGCAACCTCAGTGGGTTGCCCAAATTAGCTCAGAGAAGTAAAGTCACTGAGAAGAGACTCCACTGCCAATGCGGCCTGCTCACCCCTCAGATTTATGCAGGAACAATAGGGTAAGCGATTCAAACTACAATTCATATTTCCTTGGGTCTATGTTCAGCTACATCTGACTGAAAGCTCAATTATGCTCAGATAGTAATTTTTAATGAGATTTAACTATGATGAGTGTAGACAAAATATCTGATATTTTTCTCAGTTTCAGATTTAGTGCTGACTTTTCATCTCTGGCAAATCAAATCATTCAGCAAGCATCCTCCCGATGAAGATGTCAAGTGCACTGTCCTGGAGTCAATTCAGAGTCATCACAACCCTGTAGAGCAGCACAGACTGGGTCCGTAAGGGTGCTCAGGCTGCAGTGTTTATGGAAGCAGACTGCCTCTTCTTTGCCCTGCACAGTGGCTGGTGAGGTAATCCTCTGATCCTTTGGTTAGCAGACCAACATCTAACGCCCTGTGCCACCACCCTTCTATACAATGAGCTGAAACAGAGTTTTTTAAAGACACTGAAAACAGGACAGAAGGGAGGAGGGAGGAACAGGTGACATGAAGAGAGAAGATATCATAAACTAAAATTTAATTTAATAGATTAGTTGTTCCCCTGTTTTTTGTCTCTAAGAATGGGAGTAAATTGACTAATTAATTCAGACAATATTGGAATTTAAAAACAGAATAATTTTATCTGCACCAATAAATATAAAATAATAAGAATTATAAAATTATAAGAATATTACATTTTTCAGTGTTTCAATAGCCATCAGTATCAAGTACATAGGATCAAAGTGTCTGTATTTATGTGGTGCAAGCTCCTTTAATTATAGTTTTTTTTAAGTTATAATTTTATACTTGTTTATCTCCCCTGTTAAGGTGTTAGGAATATGTGTTCCTTATGCAAGAAATCTCCAATATTATGTCACCTCAAATTTAAAGAAAAAAATTCCAAATTGTTATTTATTATGGATACCAGCCTACCTTGTAATTTGATTCTAATGCAAATATATGCTAATACTTGGAGGCAGCATGATCCCATTAATTAAATTGTATTTTATGAGTGTGGATGGAATCATAGCAACATTATTGTATCCCTTAGTAGAAACATTGCAGTCAAGGAAATACACCTTCCAATTATTTGTACAATGATCTTGTTAGCTGGAATAATTCATTATTATTGTTGTTACTATGAAGACTTTGCTAAACCCTATACGATTTCATCTTAGTTTTCAGTTATTTCTAGCCAAACTCTTATGCCAAAATATTGATATCTTAAATGTAGATGGAATAAAATATAAGTGAATTGTTTGTGATTTAATCATTTATATTATTTCTCAACCATGACACCACCAGTCAAGTTTTGATTGATGATGGTTAGGAAGTGACCACATGTCATTTCTGTTTGTGACAGTTTGGGGATGGTCATCTCAGTGCTTTTTCTTAGTGGACATGTGTCCAGGCAGTCAATGAAGCATCACAGTTGATCCTAATTGATACCCAAGTGAATAACCTCAACAAAGAGGCCTATAATTAAAGAGGTACATGACTGAAAATGATGAATTCCCTCCTTACCTTTAGTGCTGCTTCTTCTAGAACAGCGTTGAAATACACATTTCGGCAGCAAGCCTGAAATCCCATGACAGCAACACAGAAGCCATCTATCTCTGTTCCAGCCAAGCCAAGACTTTTATAAGTATTCCATCCACTTCCAGTAAGTGACATTTTCATAATTCCTGAAATCACTTTAAAGCACCAAGAGAACATAGTAGGTACTTAAGATATGAACTAGAAGTTCCATTTTAAAATCATATGATGACTTTTCCTATACAGTTGACTCAGTTTCCACCAAGAAGCCTGTATAAATGGTTGTTGCTGAGTGTAAAAAGAAGTAGGAAAACAAAATGTTCACATCATAAAATTATCTGAATAACATAAAACTCATAAGAAAAGAACAGGTGATAAACTTCCATAAATCATGTAAATATCAAGGCCTTAAAAACCCTTAAAGAAAAAAAGTTAGATTTCCCAAATGGGATGGTAAAGAACATAAGACAAAATGAGCATAACTCACCCAATGGCTGGCCAGCTATTTCCTCAGTGGAAAAATTTCTGTGTTTCCCTAAACAATCACTGTGATTCAGAACCAGACTGGATAAAAATTCAACTGCTTTGTAGCTTGTTTTCCCCCAAGTTCCAAATGAGATAAATGTGTTCTCTACTATCTCATAAAATCCATGGAATGAGAAGTATAGCTAAAGATACAGAATTTGCTGGAAATGAAGAAAAAGTGTTTGAAATAATTAAAATGTACAGTCCTTAAGAAGGAAGCAATATAAAACTCAATCTTTTTGGATTGAAGTCACTGAAAAATAGCTAATCCTAAGTGAAAAGGACATATAGATGACAGTTATTTGTGTGTGTTTTTTTATTCAAAATGCATATACTTCTCAATCTATCTGATAATTGGGTTGTTGGCGCCCTCGGGTCAGTTCCAACCTACAGTGACCCGATGGACAATGGAAGGAAACACTGCCTGGTCCTGCACCATCCTCAGAATCGTTCTTATGTTTGAACCTATTGTCATAGCCACTGTGCCACTCTATCTTGTTGAGGGTTATCCTTTTTCGCTGCCCCTCTACTTTACCCATCATGATGTCATTTTCCAGGGACTCGTTTCTACTGAAAACATATCCAAAGTACATGAGATGAAATCTTGTTTCCTTGCTTCTGAGAAGCATTCTGGTTCTCCTCCCGAGACGGATTTATTTCTTCTTTTGGCCATCCATGATATTTTAAATATTCTTTCCCAGTAACATAATTCAAATTCATCAATTCTTCTTTGGCCTTCCTTATTCAATGTCCAACTTTAACATGTGTACGAGGCAACTGCAAATAACATGGCTTGCAACAAGTGCACTGAGGTAGTTAGTTTATTGTGCCAACCTGGCCGATAAACACATGTGGGGCTAATTGAAAGGCGGAGAGATAAATGGCTTGGGGAGCCTCGCCTTTCTAGTTTTTGAGTCTCTTGCTTTGTGATGATCAGATTAGGGTCCAGCTGTCTTAGCCAGTTCCCTGCTTCAGCTGGCAGCTCACTCCCTGATAGATATCCCTGAGGAGAAGCCACATGGATCTACCCTGATGCAGTCCTGGGTGCTAGAGCAGCCTTGTGGAGACCCCTGCCAGCACTGAGATGCTTACACATTCACCGATTTGGCTTTCCTCCTGCAGTCGGCGTCATAGTGTGTATTTTGTGAGATGGGGGAGGACTCTGCGGATTGGTGTCGGACATATGGCTTAATGTTGGACTTGTGGGTTTGGGCAGCACTGGGTTGGGATATTTTATTGATGTTCACTTACCCTTTATATAAAACTCTCTCTTATACATGAGTTTCTGTGGATTTTTTTCTCTAAAGTACCCAGACTAATATGTGTGCCTTGGTCCTGAATGGAGTATCTTTGCTTCACAAAATGTTAAAGAGATCTGGTGAAGCAGATTTACCCAGGGCAATGTGTCACGTGATCGCTTGACTGCTGCATCCATGAGCATGGGTTGTAGATTAAAAAAACCCCATAAAATCCTTGTCAACGTCCATGTTATCTCCTTTTACCATGAGGCTACCTGGTGGTTCCGCTGTGAGGAGTTTGGTTTTCTTTCTATTGAGTTGTAATTCATCTTGGAGGCTGACATTCTTGATCTTTATCAGCAAATGCTTCAAGTTCCCCAAAAGTCTTCACTATAGCAGTATATTCCTTTAGTTTATCTGCTACTGTTCAAGGTCATTTATAGGTTTTGTCTTTATTTTCTAAATCGTTTTAATAAGATCCTATTATATATCAAATGAAGTGACATATACTACTCAATCTTATTAAAATAGACTATTTTGGATTATAAAATATTGGTTTTATGATCACTATTTATATCTGAATAATTATTACCAGCCCCCTAAAATATTCTGCAAAAGCATGTCGCACATGAATGAATGATGGGGTCATATAGGTCCCACTAACCATACAGGAAATCACAATTAAGAAAAATTAACTTAATATTAAGCATTTTAATCATAGATTCTGAAAACATGATATGCATTTGCACTGGCATTTAACATTAATTAGAAAAAGTTTGCATCTCTCATAGATGCTTTTTGTCTTAGCACATCTTATAGTCTCCCCATTAATCTGAACAACCACAGCAAATGAAGAGCACTTTTTTTTTTGGCAGAAGAACAAAAGACACTTTCCTTTCAGATCATAACAAATTGCTTTCATTAAGAGCAAATGGTCTTGGAGCATTATTCTACTTGTGTCTTTGCCTAGTGACAAGTCCAAAGGGTAGACCAGTGTTCACTATAATCAGTAAGAATGGGTCTTACCTAGTGGAGTGTGCTTCTATAGTTTAAAAATCCCACATTATAGCTTCAGTCTTTGTCTTTGATTAAGACAATTCCAATTAACATGGAAAGAGATGGCATGAAATATACTGGATATTATGCCATCAAACATCAGAGGTACTTCCTTTCTCTTGCTGAATTATTAACTGAACAAGATTCTTGAGTTTTAAGAGGACCACTTTGTTTACTTATTCCAGTATCTTCTGCACTATCTGAAATTGGATCATTAGGGAAATAATCACTGAAAATATTTCTAGAAGATTCTTATAAATAAATTAAACATGTGGTGCTAAAGTAGAAATAAAACTTAAGTACAAAGTAATGTAGAAGGGAACTATAAAATAACATAAAATATCTTGTGTTCATAGCTTAGGTGATTTTTTACAATCATTTATATATATATAAACTTTCTGGTCAGTGAAGCTTATAAAAAAAAACATAATTTATATGTATTTCCTATGGTGACCTTTAGCACTTTGATCTTTTAGAGCATGTTTGCTTTGGAACTAGCTTGGAGTCAGTATTTAATACTTGAAAAATTGCTTCCAAGAATGCATGTTAACCACTGCTCATAATCTTATTTTATTACTTTGATTACTGCATTACATCTTCACTATGAATTTATAAATCTGTTTTCAGCATACTAAAACTCAGCAGTTTAAAGTGAATCAGATCTCCAGCTGCAAAGAAGATTAAAACTAGCTAAGCTAGGGCACTTCAAAGGATCATTGGCCTTGCCCTAAGCAAGAAGTTGAGGCAAGAGGATATGAAGCTCATCTTGGGTTTGAATAATGAATTGATTTGGGGGAAGGTCTCCAGGCTAGCTGAGACAGAAGATCATAATTTTCTATTCATCTAAGCCTCTGTCAATAAAAGAGCATAAGAGAGTTTTCCTTCTAAATAAGTAATCTTTCGAGTTCATCATCACTATCAAAAACTGTATTTTTCTATTCACACAGAGATTGCACCACAGGAAGCAGTGTGGATTGCATCGAGTATGGGAGGAAACCACAGAACAGTCAATAGTATTTAATAAATCCTTACATCACCTTCCAGGAAGATGGCAAATAATAACTTTGCACTGGCCTTCTTTGAAGGCTCAAAGATATATACCAAAGGAAGCAAAGAGATGCATGAACAAACTTTAAAATCAGGTGAAATAAAAGGGAAAAGTTATTTGATTCCATAAAAATTCATTTAAAAATGTAATATTATTCACTTACATTGCCTATGATAGAGAACTCTTTTATTCCATGAAGTTCTTTAGTCCTGTCACCATGTGAGGATAGATTCCAAAATAAAATTTATCTTTGGTGGCAATATTTTACAACTTCACACCACTGAAAAATAAAATATTTTATACACTATTTACTATTTCAAACATACAATATAATCATTATTATTTTTATAAAATCAAAACCTTTGACATGCAGTTAAGTGTTAGCTAGAGTTCATCATAAATTAGACAATAGCAATATTGTTGAAGTCTAACATGCAGCCTCACTCTGACATTTTTAAAATGCAGAGAATAGCGGGGAGGAGCCCAAATTGTCAAAGGTGAAGAAGGAATAGTTGAGCAAAGACAGTCCTCATGGCACTCTAGGTAGGCAGTCAATCGTCTACCACAAAGGCAACTGCTCAAACCCTTTACATGCACCACAAGAGAAAGATGAGGCTGTCGTTCAGGAAAGACTTACAGTCTCAGAAACCCTGACTACACAGAGGTGCTATGAGTCAGAATCAACTAGATGCTGGGGGGTTGGTTTTGGTTTTAAGGGTCGTCTAGAATTTGGACTACATAGACCTCAGAGTTTGGGAAGAGAGGTGGGTATACCTCATGGGTCACAAATTCTGCTGTAGACAAGCCAAGCTCCAAGCTAAGACCTTGATCTGGAAAGAAAGGCTTTTATTCTTGAAGATTTCTTTAAGGTATTAGGCTTTCTTTAAGGTATTTTCCAGTTCCTCTCATTTTTTATGGTGACTGATTTTATGTAAACTCCATCCTACATATTTGCTGATTACAGTTTTTCCATTTTTGAAATTTGCTGCAACGTACCACTATCTACTTTGTCTTAGCCTTTCTAACTGGTTTTCCAGGTGTTCGGCTTGAAGCAAGTAAGTTGATCGTGCTCCAATCTACATCCATCAGTATATTTATAATGGTTAATAACATGAACCATTACATCATATTTTTATAAAATTTTTTATTGTGAATTAGGTGGAGGTTTACATTTCAGTTCCTTCGATTACAATGTATTTTATCAGAAGAGACCAAAAGTAATAACCAATGTACTAACCGATGTGTTTCAAAACACTAAATACAGATGTTATACAGAAAAATTTAAATGTCAGTGGAATTTAAGGGGAAAATGGACAAAATATATTTAAGTACATTTATTCCCTGATATCTCAGATCTTTTTAATATGCTAACAAGCACATGAATTTTGCATCTGTTGGAAGTCCATATTTAACCCTTTGAGTCAAGATACCTGCCATTGTTTTTAATTACAGGCTTTGTGCAAAACCAACTACAGAAAACCCTATTGAAAAATAAACTGAACAATCCAGTCGAAAAGCCCTCAAGTCTTAATCATTAAGATGTTTGAATAAATAAATCATTAGGATTTTAAACCTAAATAGATTTTAAAATTCTTGGAATGTCCCAAGTTGATCAAATAGAGTTATTCTCATGTAAGTGTTTTCAAAGTAAGCAAGCTGAGTCTCCATGTGGATGGTCAAATAAGACACAATCACAGCACTATCATGTTTAATGTCACTCCGATCCAGAATGAAAAGAAGCAAAGACTGTGCAACCCCACATCAGTGTAACTGGACCACAGGTAAGGAAAACAATGGTACCATCTGTTATACATTAACCAAAACCAAAACAGCTGCCTTGAGTTAATTTTTACACATGGCCATCTCATGTACAGCACGGTGCACCTGTACTCTGTTGAATTTTCGTTGTTGTTTTTTTTAAATCATTTTATTGGGGGTTCGTACAATTCTTAACACAATCCATCCATACATCCATTGTGTCAAGCACATATGTACATTTGTTGCCATCATCATTCTCAAAACATTTGCCTTCTACTTAAGCCCTTAATATCAGCTCCTCATTTTTCCCCCTCTCTCCCCACTCCCCCCTCCCTCAAGAACACTTCATAATTCATAAATTATTATTATTTTGTCATGTTACACCTTTCGACATCTCCCCCCGCCCTCTTCTCTGCTGTCCATCCCCCAGGGAGGAGGCTATACATAGATTCTTGTAATCAGTTCCACCTTTCCACCCCACATTCCCTCCACCATC
>NW_022107431.1:45576333-45584989 GCF_000313985.2 Echinops telfairi | reverse complement strand
TTTGGGGCCATCCTCTAAAGTAAATTCTTCCACGGGGAGGGGTAGTTGTCTACATAGCTGGTATGGGGGTCGAGCCCTCAGGTCCCTCCACTGGCTCCCCACTCGTTGCAGGCACGCTGCATTTGTATGGCATTGGCTTTAAGTCAGGTCCAACTTTTCCTGTGGAGACACAAACAATACCCTCCCCTTGGGTGGGTCAGTACCCTATTCCCCTGCCACACATCTTTTATTTTTCCCTTTCCACACACACCCCTCTCTTTTTAGTTGACTACCATATTTACCCCTGGATTTGGTGTGGTCCCTGCCATACTACCTGAACCTCATCCCTGTAGTGTTTGTATACTGTAGCTTTACTTTTCTGTTCTTTCTTTTTTATACATATTTAAACTTACCTCAGCGGACTCATGTTATTCTTGTCCTTTTGTGCTTGGCTTACTTCACTTAGCATAATTTCCTCCAGTTCTTCCCATGTGGCAACATGCTTCATGCGTTCATCACTGCTTTTTAGCGATGCATATTACTCCATTGCATGTATGCACCCGTTTTTTAGTCCATTCGACTGTTGATGGAAATTTAGGTTGCTTCCAACTCCTTGCGATTGTGAACTGTGCCACAATGAACATTGGCGCACAAATGCCTGGCCAGGGTTTGTTTCTTGCCTCTTCTGAGTATATGCCCAGTAGGGGGATTGCTGGGTCGTATGGTAGCTCAATTTCCATCTGTTTTAGAAATCGCCAAATGGATTTCCATAGTGGTTGTACATACCTACAGGTCCACCAGCAGTGGATGAAGGTTCTGATCTCACCACAGCCCCTCCAACATTTGTTGCTTTCTGATTTTTTGAATTGGGCTATCTTTGAGGGTGTTTGGTGGTACCTCATTGTTGTTTTAATTTGCATTTCTCTTATGGCTAATTATCAGGAACATTTTCTCATATGTTTATTGACCATTTGGATTTCAGACTCTGTGAAATTTCTATTCAGGTCCTTTGCCCACCTCCTCAGTGGGCAGTTAGTTTTTCTCTTATTGTGAGCTTGCAAAGTATTGTAGATTTTAGTAATAAGGCCTTTGTCTGATGTGTCATTGCTAAAGATGTTTTCCCAGTTGGTGGACTCTCTTGGTGAATTCTTTTGATGTACACAGGTGTCTTATCTTCAGTATATTCCAGTTGTCTATTTGTGACTCCTCTGTATTTATATCCTTCCCTATTTCTGATAGCCGATGTATTCCATGTGCCAACATTCTCAGGTTTGTCCCAATTTCCTCATTTATGGCCCTAATTGTTTGGGGGGTTTTATCTCAAGGTCTGTGATCCACCTTGAGTTTACTCTTGTGCATGGAGTGAGGTAAGGGTCTTGCTTCATTTTTCTGCAGGTGGATATACATTTTTTCCAGCACCATTTATTGAAGAGGGCATCTGCTTCCCATTTAATATTTTTTGGGCCCGTATCAAAGATCAGTTGCCTGTATACTGATGTTTTTATTTCTGGGTCTTCAGCTCTTATCCATTGGTCTGAATATATGTCGTTGTACAAGTACCATACTGTTTTGACTACTGTGGTCATATAGTACGTGCTAAAGTCAGGTAGAGCAAGCCCTCCCACTTTGTCCTTCTTCTTGAGGTGTTTTCTGCTAATTCTGGGCTTCTTCCCCCTCGTATATGAAGTTGGTAATCTGTTTTTCCAATTCTTTGAAGAAGGATGGTGGTATTCATATTGGGATAGCATTGAACTTAAAAAGTGCCTTGGGCAGAACTGACATCTTTACTATATTGAGTCTGCCAATCCACGAGCATAGGATATTCTTCCATTTGTTGAGGTCACTCTTGATTTCTTGAAGTAGTGTTTTATAATTTTCCTCATACAAATCTTTTGTTTTTTTAGTCAGGTATATCCCCAGGTATTTAAATTTGTGCTTTGCTATTGTAAAGGGTACTGCCTTTTTAACTGTCTCTTCTGTGATCTTGTCTGAAGTGTAGAGCAGACCGATAGACTTCTGTTTGTTGATTTTGTACCCTGCCACTCTGCCATATTCCTCTATTGCTTCCAACACTCCGCTTGTGGAGTTTAAGGGGTCTTCGATATATAGGATTTTATAGTCCTATAAAAGCGAATAATGATAATTTTGCCTCTTCCTTCTCCAGCTGAATACCTTTAATATCTTTCTTTTGTCTTATGTTATTAGGTAGGACCTCCAGTATGATGTTAAATAGGAGTGGGGACAAGGGACATACTAGTATGGTCCCCTTTTTCAGTGGAATTGTTATGCTTTTTTATGTTATGCTTGTGATGTGTTCTGATTTGGGGGCTGTCAGTCTGACCCCCAGAGGAGGAAATTCAGCTTATCAGGGCGGGGTTGTCTCCGTCTCGGCCAAATTGGAACTAAATTCACTCCCTGGACTCTGACTATCCGCCTATTTTCTCCCACACCACGATCTACCTCAAGTGAAAATCTGCTTTTTCTTCTACTCTTAATTATGGCTACCTGCCACCGCCACTCCCCAGGCTGTGCGCTCAAGGCAGCCAACAGAGCGGCGAGCTTCTGCGTGGGGTTCTCCTCACGTGTGGGATTCTGCCCCCTTTAGGGCGTCAGCCTGGAGAAATCGCTACTCCCAGCTGGTGCCCTTGGGCTCCCCAAACCGAGAGTGCTTTAGAGCGTTCTGGACTTGCTTTGTGAGTGGAAATGACACACAAAAAAGGGGTTCAAGAGAGACCCTAGTACCCAAGTCCTAATTTCAGGACTCCACCTCCCCGTTTCCTTCCCCTTACCTCCCAATTTTCTGGTCTGACAGCAGGAGCTCCAGACGGATGAGTCCCATTGAGGTGCCATTTCCCCCTCCCCCCACCTCCCACCCCTCACCCCCAGTCCTCTGTTGAATTTTCAGTGGCTCACTTTACAAAAGTAGGTTTCTGGGTAGTTTTCTACCAGTCTGCTTCTGGGCAGACTCTCATTTCCAACCTCTGCTTAGTGAACGAGCACCTTAACCAGTGGTGGAATTCAAATAATTTAACCACAGGTTTTGTGCCCTAATGACTATTTTACGTATAGAAACAAGTATATCAAAAGCTAGCTTGTTATTTCATACAGTTAATAGTGAAATAGTAACAATGAAAGAGGTGCATTAAAGTGGATTGAATTATGAGTTTTAAAATATTCATGAAAAGTATTAAATAATGCTTGACCAAAAATACCACAGTAAAACTCTTAAGATATTCTCATAATGCTTTTTGATTGGTGCCCTTACTTGTAATATTCTTCGCTTTTACCTGAGCATCATCAATGGTGTGATTTATCCAAAACCATCTTTTCATCATAGGAGTATGAGCCCATTCCTTTACAGGTGGGATAATTAGACAATAGGCATTGTGTTTGACTTACTAGAAACAAGTGACTACTCTGAATCATATTATGTTCATAGTTGAAAAACGTCTTTCTGCTTATGCTGAAGTTACAGCAATGGTTCTGACAATATGTTTAGCGCTTTGAACACTTTCAGGAATTGCACCATTCACTTACGATACCTTGTAGGAATTTGGACATAACACAAAGTTGAAATGAATGATGGCATGTCCCTTTCTGGTTGTTTGGCACATTTTTCTCTTTACAAACACAAGGCAATAAAAATTTAGTATTTCATCAAAAGTATAATGGGTTCTATTAAATGAATAAATAATTATTACAAACAGGGTTATGTCTAATTTTTATACCCATGTATGGAATGAACATTACTAAGAGAGCTTAGAATATACTATTGCATCAAGGAAACCTAATAGCAAATAAGAAATGTGCCCAAACCACCCAACTTAAATAGAACTTGATTACAAGTGCCATTTTAACAACCAATTCACCAAACAACAACAAAATTCTGTATCATTTCCCAGTGGAAACTTTGTGAACCATTTTAATCTCATCACCGACCTTAGCTGTTTGCCCTAACCAGAGACTGAGACTCCTAGTATAAATTACGCATTCTATAATACATATTTCTAGCACAGTGATAAATGCAATGACCCATAGTAATTAACAATATGCTATAAATTCATTAATATAAAAAAACATGTCTTTCTTATTCATTGCTATTTTCTCAAAAAAGCTACATAGAGCTGGCATAAAGCAGGTAATCAGTGAGCATATGACACATAAAAATACGTAGTCACAGTGGTAGAAGGAAGAGGAAGACGTGAGAGGAAAGGCATACAATGTCTATAGTCACTTAGTTATTCGGCATTTACTATATGCTTTGCTATTTCAGATTTTACCGTAAACACAAAATTAATGATGACCTGGACTTAAAGGAAATGCCTAGCCTAGTGGAAGAGAAATTTTAATAAATAATACATCAACAGTTTTTTTAGATCTATGACAGAGATCTAAAAAATCTAATGTGTATAGTGAAAGAGCAATTACCCCTACTGGTGGAGAATTGAGGAAGGTTTCAGAAAGGAGCAATTAATAACTGATTTGCTTTTAAAGGACTTCATTACGTGAAACAAGAGGGAAAGCATTCCAGGCAGAAGAAATGTCATCTGCACGAGCACCTGTACCTGAAAGGGGATGTTGTATCCAGGAAATAGCTTGGTGAAGAAAGAATTATCAGAAGGATGATGGAGCTGAGGAATTGGTTGGGAAGCATTATGCTGAAATGATAAAACTGTATCTTATATATACATATCATACATATTTACTTATGGAGATATATTTTTCTAAGTATCGGTGATGAATCAATAATGATTTATTCCACAAATGGAATAAAGAGCAAAAAAATGATAGAGACTAATATTACAACAAGAAATTATCAATAGAGACTAAAATACTATCACAAATACATGATGAATTTAAAGAACAGATACACAATGCATAAACACTTTATGCCAGTTCAGTTCAATTCAATAGGTATTATATAACATAGAGCAAAGTTGATAAATGATGCTTATACATTAATGGCAAAGTTTAATATGATCACATTTGTGAGTTCCTGGAATTATTAACTGTAGTATATCATTGAAAAACAAGTATTTGAAACTTTTTACATAAATAATGCAAAATAAATTATGGAAGAAAAAATATATAATATCATGAATTGTTTCCTCCCCCATTGTTTCAGCCTCTAGGATTGGTGGTTGTTCAGTATGTAGCTGAAATAAAGATAGGCACTGAGCAAATGAATAACTGAAGGGATGAATTGAGAATTTTGAATAAATGTAACTTACCTTCCCCCAGAACACTTAGCTGAGCCCTCAGAGAAGTTGAAGGATAGAGAATTAATTAATCACTTCTAACTGTGGGAGCGTTATGGCAACATCGGTATGTTCTGAGGATAAAGAAACCTAAAAGGTGTTATATTACATTGATTTCATACTAGACACATGCATGCAAAAATCTGGATGGTATTATAAAATCCAGAGGAATTCATAAATTTGCCAAGTAAACAGTATTTAAAACAATTTCTTCAGTTCAGAGCAGGTCATGTATGGGTTCTCAGGTAGCAGACATAATATGAAACAGGCCTTCCATACTTCCTTCATACTTCAGCTAATAGAGCCAGGCAGAAGCTGACAAAAGACTCCCCTGTACAAAACGGAAAACCAAGTACATCCTTGAGCTGTTGCTTCTGTCTTGTGGCTGCTTGTTTTTATAATGTATCTATACACAAACCATTTCTATGAAAAAAAAGCCTAAATTTTCTTCTTTTATTTGGCTAACCAAATTTGAGAGCTAGGAAATTCCTCAGAATATATTAAAGTAAATAAATTGTCTCTATTTTAAATGCTGATATTACTTGAAGGGTAAAAGAAGCATAAGTTAAGTGACTTATAAGTCAGCAGGAATTTATTCAAATGATACTAGATATAATTACTTATTTTTTAATATTTTCCATCATTGACTAAACTCAATATATATACATATAGCAACAACTTATATATATATATATATATAAATATATATATACGGCAACAACTTACCTGGGAGCTCTGGTGGCATAGTAGTTATGAGTTGGACTCCTAACGGCAAGGTCAGTAGTTCAAAACAACCAGCCATTCTGTGGTATTAACACTTGGCTTTTTACTCCTGTAAAGAGTTACAGTCTCTGAAACCCACAGTTTGTTTACACTGTACTTCCTATAAGGTCCCTATGAGTCAGAATTGATTTGATGGCAGTGAATACATATAAGATAGAACTATTATTATTCCCTGCTTTATCTACAAGAAAATTGAAGCTTAGATATTTAAATTACTTTGCAATGTTCGCACATTCATTATGTGATAGAATTCGATTTCAAAGTAGGCCACGTCTTTCCATGGCCCACCAAGTTAGCCAGTGCTCAAAATTGATTTGTCCAATCTGACCCCACACACGAATTAGCTTTGAGACATAGATTGAGATCTTGTCGCATGTTTGAAACACTGAAGGTCCAGTATCCGATGTGAGCACCAAGAGGGTTGAGATTAACAGGAGTTCTGGTCTGAGGGCCAGCCTGAAAACTGGAAATGTCAAGTAGGATGGAGGAATACAGAAAAAAGAATGGACAGACAGACCAGATTATCTTCTGTGGTAGTTGTATAATTTTGTGTCAAAAATACAAAAGTGTAGGGGTGGCGTCTAGCCTGTCAATCAGATCACAGACAGCCTGATGGTGCCTCTTTGAGGGCGTGACCTTCTCACAAGGAAGGTCCTCCCCGTTTCTCTCTCTCTGTCTGCTCCTTCCTGTTGACAAGCCGCTCTGAGACCTGTGTGCGTCCTGTGATATGGCCACAGCCATTGGATCCACACCGCTGCACCCACCAGCCAGTGATCTTCCGGCCTCCTTGCGTGTGGCCGCATGAGACTGAAGAGGGATCGATGACTAGCCTCTGACTTAGAGTCCAGTACCAGACTTAGGGAATTAAGATGGACTGCGCTGGGATATTTTCCTGATAGACAATAACTTCTTGCTATAAAGCTCTTTCTTACACATACGAATGTCTCTGGGTTTGGTTCTCTAGTCAACCTGGCCTAACACACTTAGAGTCTGTTTAAAATTCTATTAAAGTTCATTATCAATCTTCAGATCAATATAAAAGATCTTCCTTTACTTTGCTCATTATCTTCATGCCTGGAACTTCTTATCCATATTCTCAGAGGATTATATCCATCTTCTGTGAGAAGTCTGTGGCTACTGTTACAGGAACAGAGTACAAAAAAACTCAAATAACTTACTTTTTGCATAAGGTAAATTTTAGGATGGTCCATATAATTCCTTTCTCACTGAAATTACAGAGAAACCACTGCTGAAATTAACATGGAATAACTTAGTGGAATATATATATGTATGTATATATATGCCTCTAAAATTCTGGTATTGAAAACTATGTGCAGTAGCAAGGTTGGTATGCTAAAAAGCTAAAGATCGATTACTTTTTATGAAAATTTAGATCTTAGCATAGAAAACTTTCATCAGCATATTCTTAGACATTTATCACACACCAATACAAACTTATGCTCATATATAAGCCTGCACATAAATGTCACTGCAGCTTTTTTCATAGTAGCCAAAACCTTGAATTAACCTAGAGGTTCTTCGGTGGATAAATAATTAAATGAATCATGGTGCCTTTATACCATGAAGCACTGCTCAGCATTAAAGCAGAATGAAGTATTTGTGAAGCATTTGGATGCTTCTCAAGGGCATTAGCTTGAGTGAAAAGGCAATTCCCAAATACTATATGTTGTATAATATTCTTGAAATAATAAAATTATAGAAATAGAGAACAAATTGTTTCCAGTGCAGGAATGATGAATGGGTAGCTGTATCTTGACTTTATCAATGCTAGTATCCTGTTTTTGACATTGTACCATAGCATGTAGATGTTATCATTGGAGAATATTAGATAAAAGTCATACTGCTCTCCCTATATTACTCCTTATTACATATAAGTCTATAAATATAATAAAATACAAAAAAAATTCTGAGTAATTGTTTAAGACATTGAGAACCTAGTATATTCAGGAGGGATCCCAGTTCAAGATGTCCATCAGAGAGCTCTGAATTGGCACGGGACTTTAACCAGTGTGGGACTCTTAAAAAGAAAAGATATTGAAAACTGTCAAAGGTTAAAAAAAAGAAAAGAAAGGATTCAGTTGGAAAAATACTTTTTTTGCAGTGTTAAGAGTGTTCAATTTGGTAATTAGGATGGAATTTCTAAGAGTTCATGAAAAAAATCCAATATCTTTTCATTCATTTGTCCATGAACTTTTTCAAGCTCCCTTGTATATGCAGTGTTTGAATTTCAACCTAACATTTATTTGCAACAGCTATTAAATCACTTAGTTTTGTTGTTTCCTCTGCAAAATGAAGTTATAAAATTAAAAAAATATTAAATATGTAAAAATTAAGAACTTTTAATTAATGGAGGCTCAAAAAGTGAATGATTATTAATGGATTTGAATGGTTTCAGCAGCATCTCTTGTTAAGGAGTTTTATTAATTCTGTAATGATAAAGAGGAATTAAAATGACATAACCACTCTATATGTCATTTGTTGTTTAAAAGTAGAATATATGTAGGCCAAAATAGTATAGATTTATGTTGCTATTTTTAAATCATTTTATTGGGGGCTCATACAACTCTTATCACAATCCATACATACATCCATTGTGTCAAGAACATTTGTAAATT